>NW_028156838.1:0-2000 GCF_964263955.1 Coregonus lavaretus
CAGCTCACCCTTGTGCCACAGCCACATTCATTACCGGCAGTGCATTTCCAATAATAACTTCAGTTGCTAGTGCCAGAGGAACACAGGGATAAATATTGAGGGGGAGAGACGGCGCGAGAGAGAGAGAGAGAGAGAGAGAGAGAGCGAGGGGAAGACAGGGGAGAGAAAAATTAAACATTCCCTCTGGTAAAATGACCCCTTCCAGCAGCCAATACATATACCCCTACTGCATGCAGTCACAGACACACAGACACACAGACACACCCTTCCTCTCAGTCCCCGTCACATTGCTGTGTTCCGGACACACACACATCACATCATCATCCCCGCCCTCTTACCTTCATAGACGACTCGGCAGTAGGCATCACTGATGTCATCATCTTCTGTATGAAGCCTCTCAGCACACAGGATAAACACTCGCAGCATCGTACACACACTGTGTAGACCTGGATCACCTGGACCTTCCGGCCCGACACACACACACTGGCAGTATCCTTACTGCGCAGTCCACTGGGAGACAGAGAGACACAGAGAGAGAGACAGAGAGACAGAGAGAGAGACAGAGAGAGAGACAGAGAGAGAGACAGAGAGACTGTGTCTGGGACGGCCTGTGACTGTTGCCGCTGTCTCCCGACACACACACCAACCAACCAGCTGACTCATGGAAACAAACACCAATCACCAGCTGCTAGTCTCTTAAAGGGACAGAGGACCAAACACTCTCTCTCTCTCTCTCTGTCACGCACACAGACACACACACTGGCAGTCACATTGATGATGAAGTTAACATTGGGCACCTCAGATACATAATGTAAAATAATTTAGAGGAGGAGAAGTGTTCTCAGATTGGGAGATCAACATCTGTGTATAAACATGAATTAAGGCTTAATGTTGTCTCTGTAAATATATTGTTAAGTCTCTTCTGGAGTTAGGCATCCGGGGCACCAATCAAAATGCACATTTCCACCATAAGACCCCCCCCCCCCCCCACACACACACACACACACACATTCTCTTTGAAAGGGCAACAGTGTGTGGGGACTAGAAGAGAAAGAATGTGCATGCTCTGGCCATTACTTAAATCCCAAAAGACTTACAACCTTTTGGGAGACGCACAGAGAAACTGAAATAGTTTGTTAAATAATTCACATAACAGCTTGGTCCTTCTGAGCCGGACTCCAATACCCTGTTTCTGTCATTCCAGGTAACTCTGAAAACCGTCGACGGGCGAATGATACATTTGTAAATAGAAAGTCCTGCCCTTTGACATTAAGGGTTAAAACAGAGTAGAGTAGGAGATAATTCTGGGGGACTAGTCAACCTGGTGGTGGGTCCGTAACGATTCACGGTAATAGGCCATTACCAAAAGAAACTACCCGGTGTTGAAATAGAAGGAACTATTAAAAGTACACCTATGGGATGGAACCTGTAAGAGATTATTGAACAGTCAACAAATAATCCGGTTTAAACAAATACAAAAAGTACACCAGAAGGAATTAAAATAGCATGTGTGAGAAATAGAATATTAGTAAAGTCAAAAGTCACAAACAACTGTAGATTTTGCTGTAAACTCTATCCGTTCTGGAGCCTTATAAACTCCATGTTACCGATATAACACCAATAATCATGTAAGGTTGTATACGTGTGAGACCTAATGTTTGCTCAAAAGTCACATGAATAATTCCAGGTGGTTGTATAGAGGAGGGAGAACCCATTCCTGTTGTATGAGACTGTCAGGAATTATCAAGATTACATTGTGGGGATCAATCCCTCTGTAAAAGTATGAGATAATTCTGGGGGACTAGTCAAGACTACATATACAGGGAGGGGTGGTTCCAGGTGGTTGTATAGAGGAGGGAGAACCCATTCCTGTTGTAGGAGACTGTCAGGAATTATCAAGATTACATTGTGGGGATCAATCCCTCTGTAAAAGTATGAGATAATTCTGGGGGACTAGTCAAGATTATATATACAGGAAGGGGTGATTCAAGGTGTTGTTG
>NW_028156837.1:0-2500 GCF_964263955.1 Coregonus lavaretus
TCTCTGTGTGTGTGTGTGTGTTTTCTCTGTGTGGTGTGTGTGTGTTTTCTCTGTGTGTGTGTGTTTTCTCTCTGTGTGTGTGTGTGTTTTCTCTGTGTGTGTGTGTGTGTTTTCTCTGTGTGTGTGTGTGTGTGTTTTCTCTGTGTGTGTGTGTGTGTTTTCTCTCTGTGTGTGTGTGTGTGTTTTCTCTGTGTGTGTGTGTGTTTTCTCTGTGTGTGTGTGTTTTCTCTGTGTGTGTGTGTGTTTTCTCTGTGTGTGTGTGTGTTTTCTCTGTGTGTGTGTGTGTTTTCTCTGTGTGTGTGTGTGTTTTCTCTGTGTGTGTGTGTGTGTTTTCTCTCTGTGTGTGTGTGTTTTCTCTGTGTGTGTGTGTTTTCTCTGTGTGTGTGTGTGTTTTCTCTGTGTGTGTGTGTGTGTTTTCTCTCTGTGTGTGTGTGTGTTTTCTCTGTGTGTGTGTTTCTCTGTGTGTGTGTGTTTTATCTGTGTGTGTGTGTGTGTTTTCTCTGTGTGTGTGTGTGTGTTTTCTCTCTCTGTGTGTGTGTGTTTTCTCTGTGTGTGTGTGTGTGTTTTCTCTGTGTGTGTGTGTGTGTTTTATCTGTGTGTGTGTGTGTGTTTTCTCTGTGTGTGTGTATGTTTTCTCTGTGTGTGTGTGTGTTTTCTCTGTGTGTGTGTGTGTGTTTCTCTCTGTGTGTGTGTGTGTTTTCTCTGTGTGTGTGTTTTCTCTGTGTGTGTGTGTGTGTTTTCTCTGTGTGTGTGTGTGTGTTTTCTCTCTGTGTGTGTGTGTGTTTTCTCTGTGTGTGTGTGTGTGTTTTCTCTGTGTGTGTGTGTTTTCTCTGTGTGTGTGTTTTCTCTGTGTGTGTGTGTTTTCTCTGTGTGTGTGTTTTCTCTGTGTGTGTGTGTTTTCTCTGTGTGTGTGTTTCTCTGTGTGTGTGTGTGTTTTCTCTGTGTGTGTGTTTTCTCTGTGTGTGTGTGTGTGTTTTCTCTCTGTGTGTGTGTGTGTGTTTTCTCTGTGTGTGTGTGTGTGTTTTCTCTGTGTGTGTGTGTGTGTTTCTCTGTGTGTGTGTGTGTGTTTTCTCTGTGTGTGTGTGTGTTTTCTCTGTGTGTGTGTGTGTGTTTTCTCTCTGTGTGTGTGTGTGTTTTCTCTGTGTGTGTGTGTGTGTTTTCTCTGTGTGTGTGTGTTTTCTCTGTGTGTGTGTGTGTGTTTTCTCTGTGTGTGTGTTTTGTGTGTGTGTTTTCTCTGTGTGTGTGTATGTTTTCTCTGTGTGTGTGTGTTTTCTCTGTGTGTGTGTGTTTTCTCTGTGTGTGTGTGTGTGTTTTCTCTGTGTGTGTGTGTGTGTTTTCTCTGTGTGTGTGTGTTTTTCTCTGTGTGTGTGTGTGTGTGTGTTTTCTCTCTATGTGTGTGTGTTTTCTCTGTGTGTGTGTGTGTTTTCTCTGTGTGTGTGTGTGTGTGTTTTCTCTGTGTGTATGTGTTTTCTCTGTGTGTGTGTGTGTGTTTTCTCTCTATGTGTGTGTGTTTTCTCTGTGTGTGTGTGTGTGTGTTTTCTCTGTGTGTGTGTGTTTTCTCTGTGTGTGTGTGTGTTTTCTCTGTGTGTGTGTGTGTGTTTTCTCTGTGTGTGTGTTTTTCTCTGTGTGTGTGTGTGTGTTTTCTCTCTGTGTGTGTGTGTTTTCTCTGTGTGTGTGTGTGTGTTTTCTCTGTGTGTGTGTGTGTGTTTTTTCTCTGTGTGTGTGTGTTTTCTCTGTGTGTGTGTGTGTGTTTTCTCTGTGTGTGTGTGTGTTTTCTCTGTGTGTGTGTGTGTGTTTTCTCTGTGTGTGTGTTTTCTCTGTGTGTGTGTGTTTTCTCTGTGTGTGTGTGTGTTTTCTCTGTGTGTGTGTGTGTGTGTGTTCTCTGTGTGTGTGTGTTTTCTCTCTATGTGTGTGTGTTTTCTCTGTGTGTGTGTGTGTTTTCTCTGTGTGTGTGTGTGTGTTTTCTCTCTATGTGTGTGTGTTTTCTCTGTGTGTGTGTTTCTCTGTGTGTGTGTGTGTGTTTTCTCTCTGTGTGTGTGTGTTTTCTCTGTGTGTGTGTGTGTGTTTTCTCTGTGTGTGTGTGTGTGTTTTCTCTCTGTGTGTGTGTGTTTTCTCTCTGTGTGTGTGTGTGTTTTCTCTGTGTGTGTGTTTTCTCTGTGTGTGTGTGTGTTTCTCTGTGTGTGTGTGTTTTCTCTGTGTGTGTGTGTGTGTTTTCTCTGTGTGTGTGTGTGTTTTCTCTGTGTGTGTGTGTGTGTTTTCTCTGTGTGTGTGTGTGTGTGTTTTCTCTGTGTGTGTGTGTTTTCTCTGTGTGTGTGTGTGTTTTCTCTGTGTGTGTGTGTGTGTGTGTGTTCTCTGTGTGTGTGTGTTTTCTCTGTGTGTGTGTGTGTTTTCTCTGTGTGTGTGTGTTTTCTCTGTGTGTGTGTGTGTGTTTTCTCTGTGTGTGTGTGTGTGTGTTTTCTCCGTGTGTGTGTGTGTTTTCTCTGTGTGTGTGTGTGTTTTC
>NW_028156837.1:10000-22500 GCF_964263955.1 Coregonus lavaretus
ACCAGAAATTATCCCCGACAGGGCACCTGGAGAGAGAGAGAGAGACAGGACGCCAGGAGATGAGAGAGAGACAGGGCACCTGGAGAGAGAGAGAGAGACAGGACACCTGGAGAGAGAGAGAGAGACAGGACACCTGGAGAGAGAGAGATAGACAGGGCACCTGGAGAGAGAGAGAGAGACAGGGCACCTGGAGAGAGAGAGAGAGACAGGGCACCTGGAGAGAGAGAGAGACAGGGCACCTGGAGGGGGAGAGAGAGACAGGACACCTGGAGAGAGAGAGAGACAGGGCACCTGGAGAGAGAGAGAGACAGGGCACCTGGAGAGAGAGAGACAAGGCACCTGGAGAGAGAG
The DNA here is from genome assembly GCF_964263955.1 of Coregonus lavaretus. Lineage (NCBI taxonomy): Eukaryota > Metazoa > Chordata > Actinopteri > Salmoniformes > Salmonidae > Coregonus > Coregonus lavaretus. The sequence goes on from NW_028156837.1 coordinate 10,352, forward strand.
AGAGACAGGGAACCTGGAGAGAGAGAGAGACAGGACACCTGGAGAGAGAGAGAGACAGGGCACCTGGAGAGAGAGAGAGACAGGACACCTGGAGAGAGAGAGAGACAGGACACCTGGAGAGAGAGAGAGACAGGGCACCTGGAGAGAGAGAGAGACAGGGCACCTGGAGAGAGAGAGACAAGGCACCTGGAGAGAGAGAGAGAGACAGGGAACCTGGAGAGAGAGAGACAGGACACCTGGAGAGAGACAGAGACAGGGCACCTGGAGAGAGAGAGAGACAGGGCACCTGGAGAGAGAGAGACAAGGCACCTGGAGAGAGAGAGAGACAGGACACCTGGAGAGAGAGAGACAAGGCACCTGGAGAGAGGGAGAGACAGGACACCTGGAGAGAGAGAGAGAGACAGGACACCTGGAGAGAGAGAGACAAGGCACCTGGAGAGAGAGAGAGACAGGACACCTGGAGAGAGAGAGAGAGACAGGGCACCTGGAGAGAGAGAGAGAGAGAGAGACAGGGCACCTGGAGGGGGAGAGAGAGACAGGACACCTGGAGAGAGAGAGAGGCAGGGAACCTGGAGAGAGAGAGAGACAGGACACCTGGAGAGAGAGAGAGAGACAGGGCACCTGGAGAGAGAGAGAGACAGGGCACCTGGAGAGAGAGAGAGACAGGGAACCTGGAGAGAGAGAGAGACAGGGAACCTGGAGAGAGAGAGAGACAGGGCACCTGGAGAGAGAGAGAGACAGGGCACCTGGAGAGAGAGAGAGACAGGGCACCTGGAGACTAAATACATGTATTATCATATTTTGTGATGTGTGTCTTTTTCTGGCAGAGCAGCTGTGTGTGTGTGTGTGTGTGTGTGTGTGTGTGTTCTTACTGGCAGAGGGGTGGTTGGTGTGGGTGGTGGGTACAGATGCCGTGGTTGTGACAGTAGTCAGTGTGACAGACTGAGGAACAGATGGCCATGTGACTCGGCCGGGACACACACTCAAACCCTGCAGAGCATCGGAACAACCACAAACACATGTCCTCCTGCAGACCTGGGGGGAGTAGGAGAGAGAAGAGGGGGGAGAGGGGGGAGAGAGGGGGGAGTAGGAGAGAGGAGAGGGGGGAGGAGAGAGTGGGGAGAGAGGGGGGAGAGAGGGGGAGTAGGAGAGAGAAGAGGGGGAAGGAGAGAGGGGGGAGAGGGGGGAGTAGGAGAGAGAAGAGGGGGAAGGAGAGAGGGGGGAGTAGGAGAGAGAAGAGGGGGAAGGAGAGAGGGGGGAGAGAGGGGGAGTAGGAGAGAGAAGAGGGGGAAGGAGAGAGGGGGGAGAGAGGGGGAAGGAGAGAGGGGGGAGAGGGGGAGAGAAGAAGAGAGAGATCTGAAACAGAAAGTGTTGAACGAAAAGCTAACAGCGTTTAATAGTTGAACAGTTCTGAGGTTCTGGAGAGCTCCCACAGAGCAGGCTTTGGTTGCAGCCCAGTTTCAACAGTTGAACTATAAGGTTCTGGAGAGCTCCCACCGAGCAGGCTTTAATTGCAGCCCAGTACTAACACACCCAATTATACCCAGCAAGGCTTTGATGAGCAGTTCATTAGTTGAGGGGTATTAGTGCTGGGCTAAAACAAACCCCTGCCATACCCACTGACCCCCTTTACTCACCTCCCACGGTGATGTTCGTAACCTTTGATCCTCTGAAGCTCCGCCCCTCCCTGACAGCCTGGGCCAATCCGGTGCGTTCCAGCAGAGAGTCCGCCCCTGACACTCCCAGCCAGGCCAACGCTCCAGAGGTCCTAAACACCACCACACTCTGCACCGCTCGACCACTAGAGGGGGGATAGTTTAATCAATCAATTAATCACACCACCACACTCTGCACCGCTCGACCACTAGAGGGATAGTTTAATCAATCAATTAATCACACCACCACACTCTGCACCGCTCGACCACTATAGGGATAGTTTAATCAATCAATTAATCACACCACCACACTCTGCACCGCTCGACCACTAGAGGGATAGTTTAATCAATCAATTAATCACACCACCACACTCTGCACCGCTCGACCACTATAGGGATAGTTTAATCAATCAATTAATCACACCACCACACTCTGCACCGCTCGACCACAAGAGGGATAGTTTAATCAATCAATTAATCACACCACCACACTCTGCACCGCTCGACCATCTTATTACGTTTGCAATCGCAACAAATAATCTGCTCAGACCCCAACCAAGGACGATCAAAAGCCGTGCTATAAATTCTCGGACAACCCAAAGATTCCTAGAGGCCCTTCCAGACTCCCTCTCAAGGACGTCGGAGTATAAAAATCAGTTAACGTCCTAATTGAGGATTAAAATTGAACCTTGCGTAATACCCTAGATGCAGTCGCACCCCTAAAAACAAAAAACATTTGTCACCAGAAACTAGCTCCCTGGTATACAGAAAATACCTGAGCCCTGACGCAAGCCTCCAGAAAATTTGGAACGGAAATGGCGCTCCACCAAACTGGAAGTCTTCCTACTAGCTTGGAAAGAAAGTACAGAGCAATATCCAAGAGTCCTCACTGCTGCTCGATCATTTTTCCAACCTAATTGAGGAGAATAAGAACAATCCAACATTTCTATTTGATACTGTCGCAAAGCAAACTAAAAAGCAACATTCAACAAGAGAGGATGCCTTTCACTTCAGCAGTTATGAATTAATGAACTTCTTCGACAAAAAGATAATGATAATTAGAAAGCAAATTACGGACTCCTCTTTGAATCTGCGTATTTCTCCAAAAGCTCAGCTGTCCTGAGTCTGCACAAAACTGCCAGGACCTCAATGGAGACACTCAAGTGTTTTAATCCTGTATCTCTTGACACGTTCATGTAAATCGTCATGGCCTCTAGACCTTCCAGCTGCCTAGTGGACCCTATTCCAACTAAACTACTGAAAGAGCTACTTCCTGTGCTTGGTCCTCCTATGTTGAACATAATAAATGGCTCCCTATCCACTGGATGTGAACCAAACTCACTCAAAGTGGCAGTAATAAAGCCTCTCTTGAAAAAGCCAAACCTTGACCCAGAAAATGTGTCACGATCGTCGAAGGAGGAGGACCAAGGCGCAGCGTGATATTCGTACATCTTATTTTATTAAGTGCACACACGATAAACAAAACAACAAACGATACGTGAAGTCCAACGGTACTAACACAAACCAACTGGAACAAGATCCCACAAAGAACATATGAAAACAGCCTACCTAAGTATGGCTCCCAATCAGAGACAACGAGCAACAGCTGCCTCTGATTGGGAACCACCCTGCCCAACATAGATCTATACGATCTAGAACAGAAACCAAAACATAGAAAACACAACATAGAAGCTACACAGTGAAAACTAAACATAGAAAATCCACACCCTGGCTCAACATTTCAGAGTCCCCAGAGCCAGGGCGTGACAAAATATAAAAAACTATCGGCCTATATCGGATCTCCCATCCCTCTCAATTTTTTTTGAAAAAGCTGTTCTGCAGCAACTGACTGCATTCCTGAAGACAGAAAATGTGTACGAAATGCTTCAGTCTGGTTTTAGACCCCATCATAGCACTGAGACTGCACTCTTGAAGGTGGTAAATTACCTTTTAATGGCGTCAGACCGAGGCTCTGCATCTGTCCTCGTGCTCCTAGACCTTAGTGCTGCTTTTGACCCCATCGATCACCACATTCTTTTGGAGAGATTAGAAACCCTAATTGGTCTACACGGACAAGTTCTTTCCTGGTTTAGATCTTATCTGTCAGAAAGATATCAGTTCGTCTCTGTGGATGGTTTGTCTTCTGACAAATCAATTGTACGTTTCGGTGTTCCTCAAGGTTCCGTTTTAGGACCACTATTGTTTTCACAATATATTTTACCTCTAGGCGATGTCATTCGGAAACACAATGTTAACTTTCATTGCTATGCGGAAGACACACAGCTCTACATTTCGATGAAACATGGTGAAGCCCCAAAATGTCCTAACCTGGAAGCCTGTGTTTCAGACATAAGGAAGTGGATGGCTGAATTTGTTTTCCTTTTCAACTCTGACAAAACAGAGATGCTAGTTCTAGGTCCCAAGAAACAAAGAGATCTGCTGTTGGATCTGACAATTAATCTTGATGGTTGAACAAAAAAAAACAGTGAAGGACCTCGGCGTTACTCTGGACCCTGACCTCTCTTTTGACAAACATATCAAGAATATTTAAAGGACAGCTTTTTTTCCATCTTCGTAACATTGCAAAAATCTGAAACGTTTTGTCCAAAAATGATGCAGAAAAGCTAATCCATGCTTTTGTCACTTCTGGATTAGACTACTGCAATGCTCTACTCTCCGGCTACCTGGATAAAGCACTAAATAAACTTCAGTTAGTGCTAAACACGGCTGCTAGAATCTGGACTAGAACCAAAACATTGGATCATATTACTCCAGTGCTAGCCTCTGGCTTCCTGTTAAGGCTAGGGCTGATTTCAAGGTTGTACTGCTAACCTACAAAACATTACATGGGCTTGCTCCTACCTATCTCTCTGATTTGGTCCTGCCGTACATACCTACACGTACGCTACGGTCACAAGACGCAGGCCTCCTTATTGTCCCTAGAATTTCTAATCAAACAGCAGGAGGCAGGGTTTTCTCCGATAGAGCTCAATTTTGATGGAATGGTCTGCCTGTCCATGTGAGAGACGCAGACTCGGTCTCAACCTTTAAGTCTTTACTGAAGACTCATCACTTCAGTAAGTCCTATGATTGAGTGTAGTCTGGCCCAGGGGTGCGAAGGTGAACGGAAAGGCACTGGAGCGACGAACCGCCCTTGCTGTCTCTGCCTGGCCGGCTCCCCTCTCTCCACTGGGATTCTCTGTCTCTGACCCTATTACAGGGGCTGAGTTACTGGCTTACTGGTACTTTCCATGCCACCCCTAGGAGGGGTGTGTCACTTGAGTGGGTTGAGTCACTGACGTGATCTTCCTGTCCGGTTTGTCGCCCTCTCGGGCTCGTGCGGTGGAGGAGATCTTTGTGGGCTATACTCAGCCTTGTCTCAGGGTAGTAGGTTGGTGGTCTATACTCAGCCTTGTCTCAGGGTAGTAGGTTAGTGGTCTGTTGATATCCCTCTAGTGGTGTGGGAGCTGTGCTTTGGCAACGTGGGTGGGGTTATATCCTGCCTGGTTGGCCCTGTCCGGTGGTATCATCAGATGGGGCCACAGTGTCTCCCGACCCCCACTGTCTCAGCCTCCAGTATCTATGCTGCAATAGTCTATGTGCCGGGGGGCTAGGGTCAGTCTGTTATATCTGGTGTTATTCTCCTGTCTTATCCGGTGTCCTGTGTGAATTTAAGTATGCTCCCTCTAATTCTCTCTCTCTCCCTCCCCTCCTGGAGGACCTGAGCCCTAGGACCATGCCTCAGGACTACCTGTCCTGATGACTCCTTGCTGTCCCCAGTCCACCTGGTCGTGCTGCTGCTCCAGTTTCCACTCTTCTGCCTGCGGCTATGGAACCCTGACCTGTTCACCGGACGTGCTACCTTGTCCCAGACCTGCTGTTTTCAACTCTCTCTCTCTACCGCACCTGCTATTTCAACCTCTAAATGTCCATCTATGAAAAGCCAAGTGACATTTACTCCTGATGTACTGACCTGTTGCAACCTCTACAACCACTGTGATTATTGTTTAACCCTGCTGGTCATCTATGAACGTTTGAACATCTTGGAGAACAATCTGGCCTTAATGGCCATGTACTGTTATAATCTCCACCCGGCACAGCCAGAAGGGGACTGGCCACCCCTCAGAACCTGATTCCTCTAGTATGAAAAATGTATGCACTCACTAACTGCTAAATGACTAAAATGTAAAAATGTAGGTTTCTTCCTAGGTTCCTGCCTTTCTAGGGAGTTTTTCCTAGCCACCATTCTTCTACATCTGCATTGCTTGCTGTTTGGGGTTTTAGGCTGGGTTTCTGTATAGCACTTTGTGACATCTGCTGATGTAAAAAGGGCTTTATAAATAAAATGTGATTGATTGATCAATCAATTAATCACACCACCACACTCCATCAGTGGCCAGTGCCCTGCTCCATCAGTGGCCAGTTCACTGCTCCATCAGTGGCCAGTGCCCTGCTCCATCAGTGGCCAGTGCCCTGCTCCATCAGTGGCCAGTGCACTGCTCCATCAGTGGCCAGTTCACTGCTCCATTAGTGGCCAGTGCCCTGCTCCATCAGTGGCCAGTTCCCTGCTCCATCAGTGGCCAGTGCCCTGCTCCATCAGTGGCCAGTTCACTGCTCCATCAGTGGCCAGTGCCCTGCTCCATCAGTGGCCAGTTCACTGCTCCATCAGTGGCCAGTGCCCTGCTCCATCAGTGGCCAGTTCACTGCTCCATCAGTGGCCAGTGCCCTGCTCCATCAGTGGCCAGTTCACTGCTCCATCAGTGGCCAGTGCACTGCTCCATCAGTGGCCAGTTCACTGCTCCATCAGTGGCCAGTTCACTGCTCCATCAGTGGCCAGTTCACTGCTCCATCAGTGGCCAGTGCCCTGCTCCATCAGTGGCCAGTGCCCTGCTCCATCAGTGGCCAGTGCCCTGCTCCATCAGTGGCCAGTGCCCTGCTCCATCAGTGGCCAGTGCCCTGCTCCATCAGTGGCCAGTGCCCTGCTCCATCAGTGGCCAGTGCCCTGCTCCATCAGTGGCCAGTGCCCTGCTCCATCAGTGGCCAGTGCCCTGCTCCATCAGTGGCCAGTGCCCTGCTCCATCAGTGGCCAGTGCCCTGCTCCATCAGTGGCCAGTGCCCTGCTCCATCAGTGGCCAGTTCACTGCTCCATCAGTGGCCAGTTCACTGCTCCATCAGTGGCCAGTGCACTGCTCCATCAGTGGCCAGTTCACTGCTCCATCAGTGGCCAGTTCACTGCTCCATCAGTGGCCAGTGCACTGCTCCATCAGTGGCCAGTGCACTGCTCCATCAGTGGTCAGTGCCCTGCTCCATCAGTGGCCAGTGCCCTGCTCCATCAGTGGCCAGTGCCCTGCTCCATCAGTGGCCAGTTCATTGCTCCATCAGTGGCCAGTTCACTGCTCCATCAGTGGCCAGTGCACTGCTCCATCAGTGGCCAGTTCACTGCTCCATCAGTGGCCAGTTCACTGCTCCATCAGTGGCCAGTGCACTGCTCCATCAGTGGCCAGTGCCCTGCTCCATCAGTGGCCAGTGCACTGCTCCATCAGTGGCCAGTGCCCTGCTCCATCAGTGGCCAGTGCCCTGCTCCATCAGTGGCCAGTGCCCTGCTCCATCAGTGGCCAGTGCCCTGCTCCATCAGTGGCCAGTGCCCTGCTCCATCAGTGGCCAGTGCCCTGCTCCATCAGTGGCCAGTTCACTGCTCCATCAGTGGCCAGTTCACTGCTCCATCAGTGGCCAGTGCACTGCTCCATCAGTGGCCAGTTCACTGCTCCATCAGTGGCCAGTTCACTGCTCCATCAGTGGCCAGTGCACTGCTCCATCAGTGGCCAGTTCACTGCTCCATCAGTGGCCAGTTCACTGCTCCATCAGTGGCCAGTGCCCTGCTCCATCAGCGGCCAGTGCCCTGCTCCATCAGCGGCCAGTGCCCTGCTCCATCAGCGGCCAGTGCCCTGCTCCATCAGCGGCCAGTGCCCTGCTCCATCAGCGGCCAGTGCCCTGCTCCATCAGCGGCCAGTGCCCTGCTCCATCAGTGGCCAGTGCACTGCTCCATCAGTGGCCAGTTCACCACCCAGTTCGCGAAAATGGTTTTCTCTTACAGACAGTGAGTACCGTGGCCGTGGCTTTGCTACATGAAGCAGACAGACAGGCATCCAGGCATTCAGTTACCGTTCGATTGAACGTTAGAATGGACAGAACCGGTGACCTAAGTGACTCTGAGCTTGGTATGATCATCGGTGCCAGGCGCGCCGGATACAGTATCTCAGAAAAAACGGCAGGCCTCCTGGGCTTTTCACGCACAACGGTAGGGTTTTACCTGAGAATGGTGCGACAAAAACACAAAACATCTAGTCAGCGTCAGTCCTGTGGGCGAAAACAGAGGTCGAAGGAGAATGGCAAGAATCGTGCGAGCTAACAGGCGGGCCCCAAACAGGCAAATAACGGCGCAGTACAACAGTGGTGTGCAGAACGGACATCTCAGGAACGCGCAACTCGTCGGTCCTTGTCACAGATGGGCTAATTGCAGAAGACGACCACACCGGGTTCCACTCCTGTGAGCGCCGCGCTGACGGCCGAGTCAGGATTTGGGCGTAAGCGGCGTGAGTCCATGGCCCCCATCCTGCCTGGTGTCCTGCCACACGTTGGGCCAACATCTCTGTGGAACATTTTCCGACACCTTGTAGAATCCATGCCCCGAAGAACTCAGGCTGTTCTGGAGGCAAAGGGGGATCCAACCCGGTACTTAGTGTTTACTGGCTGGCTAGCTAGCTAGCGTTAGCAACGTTGGGTGGTCAATGAGACTGAGAGCTAGCTAACCTAGCTAGCGTTAGCAACGTTGGGTGGTCAATGAGACTGAGAGCTAGCTAACCAGCTGCCGGTACTAATACACTGGCAGCTGAGTGTATACTTTTGTTACAATGTTTTTCGAAGTGTGTGGTAGTTAGCTAAGTTAGCCATGTTGTTAATACAACTACCGTCTGCTGTCGGCATCAAGGTATGATTTGAGAGCACTAGTTAGCTCCAAAAGTCGTCACAGCTTGGACTGCATTCTGACATTGAATTCAGAGCCGTTCAGTGGCTAACCATACTTACAAACATCATTTTACCAGGTTTACCGTGAAGCAATTTGTAATGACAGTCCACCACAACGGTACCAGTGAGTTTTCTGATTGACAAGGGGTTAGTCTGTGTTTTAATTTCTTCTCAATCAATTGAAATAATCACCTGCTCCACACCCCCTGTACGTCCTGGAACCCTGGGGCTCTCTGGAGGTAGGTCGCCACCTGCAGGATGGGAGGAGGAATTACACCGTCAACTTACTACTGCAGACTGGGGGTTCATCACAGAGAACCACAATGGAAAGAAGCTGTCAAACGCTGATGTGTCCCCAATGATTTGGAATGCATTAAATCCACTTGGGATGCGGAGTTTTAAATGGAAGATCAAGTAATAAAGGTATTGATTACGTGTGTGTGTGTGTGTGTGTGTGTGTGTGTGTGTGGTGTGTGTGTGTGTGTGGTGTGTGTGTGTGTGTGTGTGTGTGTATGGTGTGTGTGGTGTGTGTGTATGTGTGGTGTGTGTGTATGTGTGGTGTGTGTGGTGTGTGTGTGTGTGTGTGTGTGTGTGTGTGTATGTGTGTGTGTGTGTGTGTGTGTGTGTGTGTGTGTGTGTGTGTATACCCAGGCTGTAGTGTCTTCCTCTATACTGGCGGTCAGGTCAGAGCTGCTCTCCTCCAGAATCACCTGCAGCAGCAACTCAATGGACTCTACTGGGAAACACACACTGTTAATACACACACACACACACACACACACACTGTTAATACACACACACTGTTAACACACACACACTAAACACACACCCACCCAGTCTCCTACCTTTGATGGCAGCAGGCCGATCAGGCACGATGTAGACTCTGGGTCTGCGCGTGGAGCTGATGGTGGAGTGGGGAGGAGAGGGGGACAGGCCAGAGGACGTACCCGCCGATGGGCTGCCCTGGCTGGGGTGAGGGGCGGACCAGGGTGGGGGTCTGGTAGTCCTGAGCCTGGGGGATGACTGCGTGGTAGAGGTTGGTTGTGTTGTGGTTGTGGATGGTTGTTTTGTTGTCAGTGATGGTTCTGTTGAGGTTGGTTGTGTTGTGGTTGTGGATGGTTGTTTTGTGGTCAGTGATGGTTCTGTTGAGGTTGGTTGTGTTGTGGTTGTGGATGGTTGTTTTGTGGTCAGTGATGGTTCTGTTGAGGTTGGTTGTGTTGTGGTTGTGGATGGTTGTTTTGTGGTCAGTGATGGTTCTGTTGAGGTTGGTTGTGTTGTGGTTGTGGATGGTTGTTTTGTGGTCAGTGATGGTTCTGTTGAGGTTGGTTGTGTTGTGGTTGTGGATGGTGGTTTTGTGGTCAGTGATGGTTCTGTTGAGGTTGGTTGTGTTGTGGTTGTGGATGGTTGTTTTGTGGTCAGTGATGGTTCTGTTGAGGTTGGTTGTGTTGTGGTTGTGGATGGTGGTTTTGTGGTCAGTGATGGTTCTGTTGAGGTTGGTTGTGTTGTGGTTGTGGATAGTTGTTTTGTGGTCAGTGATGGTTCTGTTGAGGTTGGTTGTGTTGTGGTTGTGGATGGTTGTTTTGTGGTCAGTGATGGTTCTGTTGAGGTTGGTTGTGTTGTGGTTGTGGATGGTTGTTTTGTGGTCAGTGATGGTTCTGTTGAGGTTGGTTGTGTTGTGGTTGTGGATGGTTGTTTTGTGGTCAGTGATGGTTGTGTTGTGGTGGTGACCACAGGACCGGTTGTAACGGCAGGGTAGAGGGGAGTTGTGGTCGGACCACTGGGAGCGGTCAGAGTGGTTGTGGTCGGACCACTGGGAGCGGTCAGAGTGGTTGTGGTCGGACCACTGGGAGCGGTCAGAGTGGTTGTGGTCGGACCACTGGGAGCGGTCAGAGTGGTTGTGGTCGGACCACTGGGAGCGGTCAGAGTGGTTGTGGTCGGACCACTGGGAGCGGTCAGAGTGGTTGTGGTCGGACCACTGAGAGCGGTCAGAGTGGTTGTGGTCGGACCACTGGGAGCGGTCAGAGTGGTTGTGGTCGGACCACTGGGAGCGGTCAGAGTGGTTGTGGTCGGACCACTGGGAGCGGTCAGAGTGGTTGTGGTCGCGGTCAATACAGGATGTTCAGGATGGGTGGACAAAGCGATAGGACCAGCATTTGTGGTGGTGTGTTCCTGGAGAGGAGTGTGTGTGGGGGACCCACCGGTTGGGATGTGGAGTAAAGGGGTGTGTGTTTGGAGGGTGTGTGTAGCGTGTGTGTGTGTGACAGCGGGGGGTGTGCCTGAGTCCTCGTCCGGGTCCGTCTCTGGCCGTTGTGAATCACTGTCCATCGTGGTGCTGGTCGTTGTGGTAACCAGTAGAGGTCGATCAGGAGTCAGAGGTGAGGCGGCGGTCTGGACTACATCTGCCAGAGGCAGCTCTGCTGTGGTGAATGGAGAGGGGATGAAGGGATTTGTAGTCCTGTTGTAGTCTCTGTCTCTGTCAGGACTGAGGGGTGAGGAGGAGGAGGAGGAGGAGGAGGAGGAGGGGGAAAGAGGGGAGTCAGGGAGGGTAGAGAGGAGAGGAGAGGAGGAGGAGGAGGAGGAGAGAGGGGAGTCAGGGAGGGTAGAGAGGAGAGGAGAGGAGGAGGAGGAGGAGGAGAGAGGGGAGTCAGGGAGGGTAGAGAGGAGAGGAGAGGAGGAGGAGGAGGAGGAGGAGGAGGAGGAGGAGGAGGAGGAGGAGGAGAGAGGGGAGTCAGGGAGGGTAGGGAGGAGAGGAGAGGAGGAGGATGAGGAGGAGGAGGAGGAGGAGAGAGGGGAGTCAGGGAGGGTAGGGAGGAGAGGAGAGGAGGAGAGGAGAGGAGGAGGAGGAGGAGTCAGGGAGGGTAGGGAGGAGAGGGTTTGCGGTGTCAGAGTGTTGTGTGATGTTAGAGTGTGTGAGGGAGATAGAGCTCCACTAGTAATGTCTGTCTCTAAAGAGATCAACGACTCTGTTCCACTAGTAATGTCTGTCTCTAAAGAGATCAACGACTCTGTTCCACTAGTAATGACTGTCTCTAAAGAGATCAACGACTCTGTTCCATTAGTAATGTCTGTCTCTAAAGAGATCAACAACTCTGTTCCATTAGTAATGTCTGTCTCTAAAGAGATCAACGACTCTGTTCCATTAGTAATGTATGCATCCAAAGAGAATGATGAATCCGTTCCACTATTGATTTCTGTCCGGGTTGTCTGTCTTTGATTACTTCTGTCTGGATCCGGAGAGTGGGATGCAGATGTTTGACTAGTAATGTCTGGCCCAGGTAACCCCTCAGTCACACCTATCACAGGTACACTGGTCAAGCCCCGCTCAGTCTGACTCGGGGTGACCTCAGAGGTGACCTTTAACCCCTGGGGGTCAGAGGTCATCCCAGGTCCCCGCTCACCCCTCCATACTCTGATGCTCCTGGTGCTCCTCCGCCCAGGGGCCCCGCTCCGCTCCGTCAGCCCAGCCAG
>NW_028156837.1:25000-97032 GCF_964263955.1 Coregonus lavaretus
TTCCACAGTTAATCAACCATATAGACTACAGGTTACTGATAGAAACAGACCTTCCACAGTTAATCAACCATATAGACTACAGGCCTGGGTTACATATAGAAACAGACCTTCCACAGTTAATCAACCATATAGACTACAGGCCTGGGTTACATATAGAAACAGACCTTCCACAGTTAATCAACCATATAGACTACAGGCCTGGGTTACATATAGAAACAGACATTCCACAGTTAATCAACCATATAGACTACAGGCCTGGGTTACTGATAGAAACAGACCTTCCACAGTTAATCAACCATATAGACTACAGGCCTGGGTTACATATAGAAACAGACCTTCCACAGTTAATCAACCATATAGACTACAGGTTACTGATAGAAACAGACCTTCCACAGTTAATCAACCATATAGACTACAGGCCTGTGTTACTGATAGAAACAGACCTTCCACAGTTAATCAACCATATAGACTACAGGCCTGGGTTACATATAGAAACAGACCTTCCACAGTTAATCAACCATATAGACTACAGGCCTGGGTTACTGATAGAAACAGACCTTCCACAGTTAATCAACCATATAGACTACAGGCCTGGGTTACATATAGAAACAGACCTTCCACAGTTAATCAACCATATAGACTACAGGCCTGGGTTACATATAGAAACAGACCTTCCACAGTTAATCAACCATATAGACTACAGGCCTGGGTTACTGATAGAAACAGACCTTCCACAGTCAATCAACCATATAGACTACAGGCCTGGGTTACATATAGAAACAGACCTTCCACAGTTAATCAACCATATAGACTACAGGCCTGGGTTACATATAGAAACAGACCTTCCACAGTTAATCAACCATATAGACTACAGGCCTGGGTTACATATAGAAACAGACCTTCCACAGTTAATCAACCATATAGACTACAGGCCTGGGTTACATATAGAAACAGACCTTCCACAGTTAATCAACCATATAGACTACAGGCCTGGGTTACATATAGAAACAGACCTTCCACAGTTAATCAACCATATAGACTACAGGCCTGGGTTACATATAGAAACAGACCTTCCACAGTTAATCAACCATATAGACTACAGGCCTGGGTTACATATAGAAACAGACCTTCCACAGTTAATCAACCATATAGACTACAGGCCTGGGTTACTGATAGAAACAGACCTTCCACAGTTAATCAACCATATAGACTACAGGCCTGGGTTACATATAGAAACAGACCTTCCACAGTTAATCAACCATATAGACTACAGGCCTGGGTTACATATAGAAACAGACCTTCCACAGTTAATCAACCATATAGACTACAGGCCTGGGTTACATATAGAAACAGACCTTCCACAGTTAATCAACCATATAGACTACAGGCCTGGGTTACATATAGAAACAGACCTTCCACAGTTAATCAACCATATAGACTACAGGCCTGGGTTACATATAGAAACAGACCTTCCACAGTTAATCAACCATATAGACTACAGGCCTGGGTTACTGATAGAAACAGACCTTCCACAGTTAATCAACCATATAGACTACAGGCCTGGGTTACATATAGAAACAGACCTTCCACAGTTAATCAACCATATAGACTACAGGCCTGGGTTACTGATAGAAACAGACCTTCCACAGTTAATCAACCATATAGACTACAGGCCTGGGTTACTGATAGAAACAGACCTTCCACAGTTAATCAACCATATAGACTACAGGCCTGGGTTACATATAGAAACAGACCTTCCACAGTTAATCAACCATATAGACTACAGGCCTGGGTTACTGATAGAAACAGACCTTCCACAGTTAATCAACCATATAGACTACAGGCCTGGGTTACATATAGAAACAGACCTTCCACAGTTAATCAACCATATAGACTACAGGCCTGGGTTACATATAGAAACAGACCTTCCACAGTTAATCAACCATATAGACTACAGGCCTGGGTTACATATAGAAACAGACCTTCCACAGTTAATCAACCATATAGACTACAGGCCTGGGTTACTGATAGAAACAGACCTTCCACAGTTAATCAACCATATAGACTACAGGCCTGGGTTACATATAGAAACAGACCTTCCACAGTTAATCAACCATATAGACTACAGGCCTGGGTTACATATAGAAACATACCTTCCACAGTTAATCAACCATATAGACTACAGGCCTGGGTTACATATAGAAACAGACCTTCCACAGTTAATCAACCATATAGACTACAGGCCTGGGTTACATATAGAAACAGACCTTCCACAGTTAATCAACCATATAGACTACAGGCCTGGGTTACATATAGAAACAGACCTTCCACAGTTAATCAACCATATAGACTACAGGCCTACTGAGACAATGGAGATTCAAAATAAGTCGCTGTAAGTCGCTCTGGATAAGAGCGTCTGCTAAATGACTAAAATGTAAAAAAATGTAAATGTAAAATACATGATTTCACTCATTCAAACTACACTATAGGCTTTACTGATGGTTCATTGATTGATTGATTTTATTAGACAATTTAAAAAAATAAAAAAAGTACATTCCACACATGTTAAAAACTGTCTAGGCCAATAAAGTCATCCACTGGTGGAAATAGACGTTTCTAAAGTCAATAACTGTCACTCCCCCCAAAACAACTACCGTTGAGGACATTGTCAACCCCCAAGACCCTCTCCTCCTCTGGCCTCTCCTGTAATCTCCTTTGTTTGGTTAACTGTAGCTCAGCTGGTAGAGCACGGCGCTTGTAACGCCAGGGTAGTGGGTTCGATCCCCGGGACCACCCATACACAAAAAGATGTATGCACGCATGACTGTTAGTCGCTTTGGATAAAAGCGTCTGCTAAATGGCATATTATTATTATTAACCGCCACTCGCTATAAAGTTCAGCCACATTCCTCAGCATATAGGTAGATACAGTACATTCCTCAGCATATAGATAGAGACAGTACATTCCTCAGCATATAGGTAGAGACAGTACATTCCTCAGCATATAGGTAGAGACAGTACATTCCTCAGCATATAGGTAGAGACAGTACATTCCTCAGCATATAGGTAGAGACAGTACATTCCTCAGCATATAGGTAGAGACAGTACATTCCTCAGCATATAGGTAGAGACAGTACATTCCTCAGCATATAGGTAGAGACAGTACATTCCTCAGCATATAGGTAGAGACAGTACATTCCTCAGCATATAGGTAGAGACAGTACATTCCTCAGCATATAGGTAGAGACAGTACATTCCTCAGCATATAGGTAGAGACAGTACATTCCTCAGCATATAGGTAGAGACAGTACATTCCTCAGCATATAGGTAGATACAGTACATTCCTCAGCATATAGGTAGAGACAGTACATTCCTCAGCATATAGGTAGAGACAGTACATTCCTCAGCATATAGGTAGAGACAGTACATTCCTCAGCATATAGGTAGAGACAGTACATTCCTCAGCATATAGGTAGAGACAGTACATTCCTCAGCATATAGGTAGAGACAGTACATTCCTCAGCATATAGGTAGATACAGTACATTCCTCAGCATATAGGTAGAGACAGTACATTCCTCAGCATATAGGTAGAGACAGTACATTCCTCAGCATATAGGTAGAGACAGTACATTCCTCAGCATATAGGTAGAGACAGTACATTCCTCAGCATATAGGTAGATACAGTACATTCCTCAGCATATAGGTAGATACAGTACATTCCTCAGCATATAGGTAGAGACAGTAACCCCACTGTCCTACTGTACTTCACACTCAGACAAAAGGTTATCTGGCGGGTAGCTTAGTGGTTAAGAGTGTTGTGCCTGTAACCGAAAGGTCGCTGGTTCTAATCCCTGAGCCGACTAGGTGAAAAATCTGTCGATGTGCCCTTGAGCAAGGCACTTAACCCTAATTGCTCTGGATAAGAGCGTCTGCTAAATGACTAAAATGTAAAATGTAAATGTCTGTAAAAAAAAGTAACTGTTTAGTCCCGAAGAGTGTAGCCTGGTCACAGTCCTACCGTACAGAAACAGCATTTTTAGTCAACATTTTAAATACAACATTTTAGTGTTTAAATACCTATAGCCTTCTCACTGCTCCCAGGTTTCAGCTCAGGCCTATCCACACCTATTTTCTTACGCAATTGTCAAATATATATCCCCCGTGTAGCTCAGTTGGTAGAGCATGGCGCTTGCAACGCCAGGGTTGTGTGTTCGTTTCCCACGGGGGAGGGGGGGGGGCAGTATGGAAAATGTATGCACTCACTAACTGTTAAGTCGCTCTGGATAAGAGCATCTGCTAAATTACTACAAAAATATATATAATAATAATATGCCATTTAGCAGACGCTTTTATCCAAAGCGACTTACAGTCATGTGCGCATACATTTTTACGTATGGGTGGTCCCGGGTATCGAACACACTACCCTGGCGTTACAAGCGCCATGCTCTACCAATTGAGCTACAGAGGACCACATATCTTTATATATAAAGATAAAATATGTTATGTCTTACCTGTGGTGTAAATAAAGAGAAGCAGGAATCCCAAGCCAGAGATGAGTCGCCGCATCTTGTGTCTGTACACATTTCAGTGACCGTTGGTCCAATAATTCCATGCAGGCGGCTGAGGTCAGGAGAGAGCCGTGCGGTGCGTAATGGTTACCAGTCCTCAATCTGTCCAAGACGCGCCGACAAAAAAAACAAGACCAAGAGAAAGCCTTGATCTCACTTTTCTCCTCCCAGCCGAGTCTCCTGACGGTCCCAGAGAATTGAAGTGAACAAGGCTGGAATTTCCCTTCTCATCTTTTCCGCTCTCTCTCTCTCTCTCTCTCTCTGTCCGTCTCTAACGGAAACCAGAGTGTTGTCAGCGGTAAAGACAGCCTGTAAATGAGACGCACATGCGTGTTTGTGTATGTGTGCATGGAGGGGCTGTGTGTGTGTGTGTGTGAGAGAGAGAGAGAAAGAGAGAGAGAAAGAGGCAGAGATAGAGGGGTTGCAGTAGTACTGGGGTGGAGCCTTCTGACCACCATTAGTGCGCTCCTCGCTGCGGTTCCTGTGGTGCAGGGGAGTTGTGGGGGGTGGAGACAGGCGGACCATAGTGATCACCACGCGGGTGCGCTGCTCTGTTTTAACACACAGTTCAAACGGTGAGAAGGAAGCCGTTAGCTTTTAATGGGACAGGAGGAGATGGTTTAAACGGTGAGCAGGAAGCCATTAGCTTTAAATGGGACAGGAAGAGATGAAAGAGCAGGTAATGAGTGTCAGTTGGCATTGAGGAGTTTACCACACCAGTCACTGGCTTCATTAATAAGTGCAACGTCATCCCCACAGTGACCGTACATACCCCGAAACAGAAGCCATGGATTACAGGCAACATCCGCACTGAGCTAAAGGCTAGAGGTGCCGCTTTCAAGGAGTGGGACACTAACCCAGACGCTTATAAGACAACAGTATACTGCTGCTACTGTCTATTATCTATCCTGTTGCCTAGTCACTTTACCCCTACCTACAGTATACTGCTGCTACTGTCTATTATCTATCCTGTTGCCTAGTCACTTTACCCCTACCTACAGTATACTGCTGCTACTGTCTATTATCTATCCTGTTGTCTAGTCCCTTTACCCCTACCTACAGTATACTGCTGCTACTGTCTATTATCTATCCTGTTGTCTAGTCACTTTACCCCTACCTACAGTATACTGCTGCTACTGTCTATTATCTATCCTGTTGTCTAGTCCCTTTACCCCTACCTACAGTATACTGCTGCTACTGTCTATTATCTATCCTGTTGTCTAGTCCCTTTACCCCTACCTACAGTATACTGCTGCTACTGTCTATTATCTATCCTGTTGTCTAGTCACTTTACCCCTACCAACAGTATACTGCTGCTACTGTCTATGATCTATCCTGTTGTCTAGTCACTTTACCCCTACCAACAGTATACTGCTGCTACTGTCTATTATCTATCCTGTTGTCTAGTCCCTTTACCCCTACCAACAGTATACTGCTACTACTGTCTATTATCTATCCTGTTGTCTAGTCCCTTTACCCCTACCTACAGTATACTGCTGCTACTGTCTATTATCTATCCTGTTGCCTAGTCACTTTACCCCTACCTACAGTATACTGCTGCTACTGTCTATTATCTATCCTGTTGTCTAGTCACTTTACCCCTACCTACAGTATACTGCTGCTACTGTCTATTATCTATCTTGTTGTCTAGTCCCTTTACCCCTACCTACAGTATACTGCTGCTACTGTCTATTATCTATCCTGTTGTCTAGTCACTTTACCCCTACCTACAGTATACTGCTGCTACTGTCTATTATCTATCCTGTTGTCTAGTCACTTTACCCCTACCTACAGTATACTGCTGCTACTGTCTATTATCTATCCTGTTGTCTAGTCACTTTACCCCTACCTACAGTATACTGCTGCTACTGTCTATTATCTATCCTGTTGTCTAGTCCCTTTACCCCTACCTACAGTATACTGCTGCTACTGTCTATTATCTATCCTGTTGCCTAGTCCCTTTACCCCTACCTACAGTATACTGCTGCTACTGTCTATTATCTATCCTGTTGTCTAGTCCCTTTACCCCTACCTACAGTATACTGCTGCTACTGTCTATTATCTATCCTGTTGTCTAGTCCCTTTACCCCTACCTACAGTATACTGCTGCTACTGTCTATTATCTATCCTGTTGTCTAGTCACTTTACCCCTACCTACAGTATACTGCTGCTACTGTCTATTATCTATCCTGTTGCCTAGTCACTTTACCCCTACCTACAGTATACTGCTGCTACTGTCTATTATCTATCCTGTTGTCTAGTCACTTTACCCCTACCTACAGTATACTGCTGCTACTGTCTATTATCTATCCTGTTGTCTAGTCCCTTTACCCCTACCTACAGTATACTGCTGCTACTGTCTATTATCTATCCTGTTGTCTAGTCCCTTTACCCCTACCTACAGTATACTGCTGCTACTGTCTATTATCTATCCTGTTGTCTAGTCACTTTACCCCTACCTACAGTATATATACAAGCCGCACACAAGTCTAAGATCACCATACGCAATATCAAGCGTTGGCTGGAGTGGTGTAAAGCTCACCGCCATTGGACACTGGAGCAGTGGAAACGCGTTCTCTGGAGTGATGAATCACCCTTCACCATCTGGCAGTCCGACAGACAAATCTGGGTTTGGCGGATGCCAGAATGCTACCTGCCCCAATGGATAGTGCCAACTGTAAAGTTTGGTGGATGAGGAATAATGGTCTGGGGCTGATTTTCATGGTTCGGGCTAGGCCCCTTATTTCCAGTGAAGATAAATCTTAGTGCTAGAGCATACAATGACATTCTAGATGATTCTGTGCTTCCAACTTTTGGCAACAGTTTGGGGAAGGCCTTTTCCTGTTTCAGCATGACAATGCCCCCTGTGCACAAAGTGAGGTCCATACAGAAATGGTTTGTCGAGATCGATGTGGAAGAACTTCACTGGCCTGCACAGAGCCCTGACCTCAACCCCATCGAACACCTTTGGGATGAATTGGGACGCCGACTGCGAGCCAGGCCTAATCGCCCAACATCAGTGCCCGACCTCACTAATGCTCTTGTGGCTGAATGGAAGCAAGTCCCCCGCAGCAATGTTCCAACATCTAGTGGAAAGCCTTCCCAGAAGAGTGGAGGCTGTTATAGCAGCAAAGGGGGGGGACCAACTCCATATTAATGCCCATGATTTTGGAACGAGATGTTCGACGAGCAGGTGTCCATATACTTTTGGCTTGGGGCTACCATATATAAGGATCAACAGGAAATATGCTCATTAAACATTAAACATCAGGGATATACCCGACCTAAAACAAAACATTAGGGATATACCCGACCTAAAACAAAACATTAGGGATATACCCGACCTAAAACAAATCTCGGTAGACCGAGAGTAGTTTGTTCTACCATATATAAGGATCAACAGGAAATATGCTCATTAAACATTAAACATTAGGGATATACCCGACCTAAAACAAATCTTGGTAGACCGAGAGTAGTTTGTTCTTACGGAGCAAAGTACAGAGAGTGTCACGTTCGTTGAATGACGGGTCAGACCAAAGCGCAGCGTGATATGCGTACATGTTTATTTAACTCATTAACACACAACAAAACAACAAACGAAACGTGAGGTGAGGTGAAGTGAGGTCCAAAGGTAGTACACACAACAAACCTGATATGCCAACATGTTTATAAAACAAATAAACACAACGACAAAACAATAAACTAACGTGACGTGACGTCCTAAGGTAACACACAACAAACCTCACACGGAACAAGATCCCACAACTCAACAGTGCCAATAGGCTGCCTAAGTATGGTCCCCAATCAGAGACAACGAGCTACAGCTGCCTCTGATTGGGAACCACACCGGCCAAACATAGATCTAGACATACTAGATAAACCACACAGAATACACACAACAAAGAATATACACACCCTGACTCAACATATACGAGTCCCCTGAGTCAGGGCGTGACAGAGAGATCCTTGATGAAAACCTGCTCCAGAGCGCTCAGAACCTTAGACTGGGGTGAGTCGATTGGTCGAAATTTACAAAAATGTGTATTTTTCCATATATAGACACATCCTATGTGTTTTAATCAAATCAACTATAGTCTGATAGCTTGTCTGATGTTTTAAGCGCGCTGTTTGATGAAAAAATGAAGACACTCAAATGACTAGAGGGAATCCGACCGCAATTGATTTGATTGTCCAGGCCAGGCTCAGACTTGCTGCGCTGGGTAAAACAAACAAAAACAGCACAGCAAGTGAAGCGCGTTTCAGGAGGTGGATCCATGTGTATATATACGGTGCATTCGGAAAGTATTCAGACCCCTTGACTTTTTCCACATTTTGTTACGTTACAGCCTTATTCTAAAATGGATTAAATGAATAAAAATCCTCAGCAATCTACACACAATACCCCATAATGACAAAGTGAAAACAGGTTTTTAGAAATGTTTGCAAATGTATTAAAAAGAAATAAAACTGAAAAAATGTATTTACATAAGTATTCAGACCCTTTGCTATGAGACTCGAAATTGAGCTCAAGTGCATCCTGTTTCCATTGATCATCCTTGAGACGTTTCTACAACTTGAATGGAGTCCACCTGTGGTAAATTACATTGATTTTACATGATTTGGAAAGGCATGTACCTGTCTATATAAGATCCCACAGTTGACAGTGCATGTCAGAGCAAAAACCAAGCCATGAGGTCGAAGGAATTGTCCGTAGAGCTCTGAGACAGGATTGTGTCGAGGCACAGATCTGGGGAAGGGTAACAAAATATGTCTGCACCATTGAAGGTCCCCAAGAACACAGTGGCCTCAATCATTCTTAAATGGAAGAAGTTTGGAACCACCAAGACTCTTCCTAGAGCTGGCCGCCAGGCCAAACTGAGCAATCGGGGGAGAAGGGCCTTGGTCAGGGAGGTGACCAAGTACCCGATGGTCACTCTGACAGAGCTCCAGAGTTCCTCTGTGGAGATGGGAGAACCTTCTAGAAGGATAATCATCTCTGCAGCACTCCAACAATCAGGCCTTTATGGTAGAGTGGCCAGACAGAAGCCACTCCTCAGTAAAAGGCACATGACAGCCCGCTTGGAGTTTGCCAAAAGGTACCTAAAGGAATCTCAGACCATGAGAAACAAGGTCTGGTCTGATGAAACCAAGATTGAACTCTTTGGCCTGAATGCCAAGCGCCACGTCTGGAGGAAACCTGGCACCATCCCTACGGTGTAGCATGGTGGTGGCAGCATCATGCTGTGGGGATGTTTTTCAGTGGCAGGGACTGGGAGACTAGTTGGATCGAGGGAAAGATGAACGGAGCAAAGTACAGAGAGATCCTTGATGAAAACCTGCTCCAGAGCGCTCAGGACCTCAGACTGGGATGAAGGTTTACCTTCCAACAGGGCAACAACACTAAGCACACAGCCAAGACAACACAGGAGTGGCTTCGGGACAAGTCTCTGAAAGTCCTTGAGTGGCCCAGCCAGAGCTTGGACTTGAACCCGATCGAACATCTCTGGAGAAACCTGAAAATAGCTGTGCAGCGATGCTCCCCATCCAACCTGACAGAGCTTGAGAGGATCTGCAGAGAAGAATGGGAGCAACTCCCCAAATACAGGTGGGCCAAGCTTGTAGCGTAATACCCAAGAAGACTCGAGGCTGTAATCGCTGCCAAAGGTGCTTCAACAAAGTACTGAGTAAAGGGTCTGAATACTTATGTAAATGGCTATTTCATTTTTTATACATTAATACATTTTCAAAAATTTCTTAAAACCTGTTTTTGCTTTGTCATAATGGGGTATTGTGTGTAGATTGATGAGGGGGAAAAAACAATTTAATGAATTTTAGAATATGGCTGTAACGTAACAAAATCTGGAAAAAGTCAAGTGGTCTGAATACTTTCCGAATACACCGTATCTCAGTTTATTGCATAAATCGTGCATGCATTGGATTGCAATGCTGGTGCGGTAAATTAATCCAGTCCAGTTTAATGAATTGCAGGCTAATCCAAGCGTAGGCTTTGACACAATGTAAATGGAGCTAAAATGTGGTCAGCGGCCGATCAAAATAGTGTCACGAAGTCTCCGGTGGACGGAGTTCATGGTGCTGTCATTCAAGGTCCTTTATTTACCACATGCATACAGAACTGGCTACAGAACCTTGGACCTTCGCTACCATGGCTACAGAACCTTGGACCTTATCTACCACGGCTACAGAACCTTGGACCTTAGCTACCACGGCTACAGAACATTGGACCTTAGCTACCACAGCTAAAGAACATTGGACCTTAGCTACCACGGCTACAGAACCTTGGACCTTAGCTACCACGGCTACAGAACCCTGGACCTTAGCTACCACGGCTACAGAACCTTGGACCTTAGCTACCACGGCTACAGAACCTTGGACCTTAGCTAAAACCTACAGGATGGTAGCTCTCCAGGAACAGGGTTGGAGTGAAAACCCTACAGGATGGTAGCTCTCCGGGAAACATGGTTGGAGTGAAAACCTACAGGATGGCAGCTCTCCAGGAACAGGGTTGGAGTGAAAACCTACAGGATGGTAGCTCTCCAGGAACAGGGTTGGAGTGAAAACCTACAGGATGGTAGCTCTCCAGGAACAGGGTTGGAGTGAAAACCTACAGGATGGTAGCTCTCCGGGAACAGGGTTGGAGTGAAAACCTACAGGATGGTAGCTCTCCAGGAACAGGGTTGGAGTGAAAACCTACAGGATGGTAGCTCTCCAGGAACAGGGTTGGAGTGAAAACCCTACAGGATGGTAGCTCTCCAGGAACAGGGTTGGAGTGAAAACCTACAGGATGGTAGCTCTCCAGGAACAGGGTTGGAGTGAAACCCTACAGGATGGTAGCTCTCCAGGAACAGGGTTGGAGTGAAACCCTACAGGATGGTAGCTCTCCAGGAACAGGGTTGGAGTGAAACCCTACAGGATGGTAGCTCTCCAGGAACAGGGTTGGAGTGAAACCCTACAGGATGGCAGCTCTCCAGGAACAGGGTTGGAGTGAAAACCCTATAGGATGGTAGCTCTCCAGGAACAGAGTTGGAGTGAAAACCTACAGGATGGTAGCTCTCCAGGAACAGGGTTGGAGTGAAAACCTACAGGATGGTAGCTCTCCAGGAACAGGGTTGGAGTGAAAACCTACAGGATGGTAGCTCTCCATGAACAGGGTTGGAGTGAAAACCTACAGGATGGTAGCTCTCCGGGAACAGGGTTGGAGTGAAAACCTACAGGATGGTAGCTCTCCAGGAACAGGGTTGGAGTGAAAACCTACAGGATGGTAGCTCTCCAGGAACAGGGTTGGAGTGAAAACCTACAGGATGGCAGCTCTCCAGGAACAGGGTTGGAGTGAAAACCTCCAGGATGGCAGCTCTCCAGGAACAGGGTTGGAGTGAAAACCCTACAGGAGGGTCTCTCTCCAGGAACAGGGTTGGAGTGAAAACCTACAGGATGGTAGCTCTCCAGGAACAGGGTTGTAGTGAAAACCTACAGGATGGTAGCTCTCCAGGAACAGGGTTGGAGTGAAAGCCTACAGGATGGCAGCTCTCCAGGAACAGGGTTGGAGTGAAAACCCTACAGGATGGTAGCTCTCCAGGAACAGGGTTGGAGTGAAAACCTACAGGATGGCAGCTCTCCGGGAACAGGGTTGGAGTGAAAACCTACAGGACTGCAGCTCTCCAGGAACAGGGTTGGAGTGAAAACCTACAGGATGGCAGCTCTCCAGGAACAGGGTTGGAGTGAAAACCTACAGGATGGTAGCTCTCCAGGAACAGGGTTGGAGTGAAAACCCTACAGGATGGTAGCTCTCCAGGAACAGGGTTGGATTGAAAACCTACAGGATGGCAGCTCTCCGGGAACAGGGTTGGAGTGAAAACCTACAGGACTGCAGCTCTCCAGGAACAGGGTTGGAGTGAAAACCTACAGGATGGCAGCTCTCCAGGAACAGGGTTGGAGTGAAAACCTACAGGATGGTAGCTCTCCAGGAACAGGGTTGGAGTGAAAACCTACAGGATGGTAGCTCTCCAGGAACAGGGTTGGAGTGAAAACCCTACAGGATGGTAGCTCTCCAGGAACAGGGTTGGAGTGAACCTACAGGACTGCAGCTATCCAGGAACCGGGTTGGAGTGAACCTACAGGACTGCAGCTCTCCAGGAACCGGGTTGGAGTGAACCTACAGGACTGCAGCTCTCCGGGAACAGGGTTGGAGTGAAAACCTACAGGACTGCAGCTCTCCAGGAAGAGGGTTGGAGTGAAAACCTACAGGATGGTAGCTCTCCAGGAACAGGGTTGGAGTGAAAACCTACAGGACTGCAGCTCTCCAGGAACAGGGTTGGAGATCCCTGTTATAGACTAGCAGCTCTCCAGGAACAGGGTGGGAGAACCCTGTTATAGACTATGGATAACATGCATCCTCCAATTACAACGCCTGTCTATGCCCACACATATCGTCTCAAGAAAATGTAATGATTTTAATACCTCAAACACCAATTTAGGCATTTTATAGGCACCCATTACTGTCAATAGGCACCCATTACTGTCAATAGGCACCCATTACTGTCAATAGGCACCCATTACTGTCAATAGGCACCCATTACTGTCAATAGGCACCCATTACTGTCAATAGGCACCCATTACTGTCAATAGGCACCCATTACTGTCAATAGGCACCCATTACTGTCAATAGGCACCCATTACTGTCAATAGGCACCCATTACTGTCAATAGGCACCCATTGCTGTCAATAGGCACCCATTACTGTCAATAGGCACCCATTACTGTCAATAGGCACCCATTACTGTCAATAGGCACCCATTACTGTCAATCATGAATGACAACTATTCAGGTTTTACCGGTGAAACTGCATCTCCATGCCAGTCATTTAATTGATCTCAATCAGTTTTCATGGGAATAGCCTTTAGCATTTCCATCTTCTCGAATTACTGTTTCCTGAGGGAATCAGAGCAGGTGATGTTAGCGTACATCCTGCCTGGAGCTTATGACTGTTTCCTGAGGGAATCAGAGGCAGGTGATGTTAGCATACATCCTGCCTGGAGCTTTGGCACGTGATAATTATTTTGGGACTATTCAGCTTCAGCTAATCATCCAAAAATCTTATTAGAAATGAGGAGTTGTGTTTTGGTGTAACAGTGAGTTTATAGGTCTACTGTAGCTATTGCATTTGGTTCTGTTATGTAGAATACTCATTAATCATTGTGTAATCTTGCGAGACATTGATTCAGCTTTGATCTAACTTTATAAACCAGCACCATTGTGAGAAGTGATAATATTATATTTGTAATAATAGTAAGTGATGAGTATGACTATTAGGACTATTAGGTAACAGATCTTGATGAGTAGGACTATTAGGTGTATAGACAACAGATCTTGATGAGTAGGACTATTAGGTGTATAGACAACAGATCTTGATGAGTAGGACTATTAGGTGTATAGACAACAGATCTTGATGAGTAGGACTATTAGGTGTATAGACAACAGATCTTGATGAGTAGGACTATTAGGTGTATAGACAACAGATCTTGATGAGTAGGACTATTAGGTGTATAGACAACAGATAATGATGAGTAGGACTATTAGGTGTATAGACAACAGATCTTGATGAGTAGGACTATTAGGTGTATAGACAACAGATCTTGATGAGTAGGACTATTAGGTGTATAGACAACAGATCTTGATGAGTAGGACTATTAGGTGTATAGACAACAGATCTTGATGAGTAGGAATATTAGGTGTATAGACAACAGATCTTGATGAGTAGGACTATTATGTGTATAGACAACAGATCTTGATGAGTAGGACTATTAGGTGTATAGACAACAGATCTTGATGAGTAGGACTATTAGGTGTATAGGTAACAGATCTTGATGAGTAGGACTATTAGGTGTATAGACAACAGATCTTGATGAGTAGGACTATTAGGTGTATAGACAACAGATCTTGATGAGTAGGACTATTAGGTGTATAGACAACAGATCTTGATGAGTAGGACTATTAGGTGTATAGACAACAGATCTTGATGAGTAGGACTATTAGGTGTATAGACAACAGATCTTGATGAGTAGGACTATTAGGTGTATAGACAACAGATCTTGATGAGTAGGACTATTAGGTGTATAGACAACATATCTTGATGAGAAGGACTATTAGGTGTATAGACAACAGATCTTGATGAGTAGGACTATTAGGTGTATAGACAACATATATTGATGAGTAGGACTATTAGGTGTATAGACAACAGATCTTGATGAGTAGGACTATTAGGTGTATAGACAACAGATCTTGATGAGTAGGACTATTAGGTTTATAGACAACAGATCTTGATGAGTAGGACTATTAGGTGTATAGACAACAGATCTTGATGAGTAGGACTATTAGGTGTATAGACAACAGATCTTGATGAGTAGGACTATTAGGTGTATAGACAACAGATCTTGATGAGTAGGACTATCAGGTGTATAGACAACAGATCTTGATGAGTAGGACTATTAGGTGTATAGGTAACAGATCTTGATGAGTAGGACTATTAGGTGTATAGGTAACAGATCTTGATGAGTAGGACTATTAGGTGTATAGACAACAGATCTTGATGAGTAGGACTATTAGGTGTATAGACAACAGATCTTGATGAGTAGGACTATTAGGTGTATAGACAACAGATCTTGATGAGTAGGACTATTAGGTGTATAGACAACAGATCTTGATGAGTAGGACTATTAGGTGTATAGAAAACAGATCTTGATGAGTAGGACTATTAGGTGTATAGACAACAGATCGTGATGAGTAGGACTATTAGGTGTATAGACAACAGATCTTGATGAGTAGGACTATTAGGTGTATAGGTAACAGATCTTGATGAGTAGGACTATTAAGTGTATAGACAACAGATCTTGATGAGTAGGACTATTAGGTGTATAGACAACAGATCTTGATGAGTAGGACTATTAGGTGTATAGACAACAGATCTTGATGAGTAGGACTATTGGGTGTATAGACAACAGATCTAGATGAGTAGGACTATTAGGTGTATAGGTAACATATCTTGATGAGTAGGACTATTAGGTGTGTAGACAACAGATCTCAATGAGTAGGACTATTAGGTGTATAGACAACAGATCTTGATGAGTAGGACTATTAGGTGTATAGACAACAGATCTTGATGAGTAGGACTATTAGGCAACAGATCTTGATGAGTAGGAGTATTAGGTAACAGATCTTGATGAGTAGGACTATTAGGTAACAGATCTTGATCTTAAATTGATTTTCTGTAACTGTTTTTTTTTTAACTGCTATGAGTCGACTGTGTTGGGTGTGTTGTGCAAGATACATAGGGAAAGAGGTTCAGAGTGAGAGGGAGAGAGAAATATCAGATGACAAAGCATTCGGAATAAATCCCAGCTTAAAATGATCACTTTGAAAGTACATTAATCAACGCATTTTTCCCTCTATGTACGTTTCATATATTGTGATTTATTTTATTCCTGAAATAAAATAAAAACAATTGTTGAAAGTGATTAACTTTTTGCCTGAAAATAAAATAAACTTTTCGCTCAACTGCGTTACCCACTCCAGTCAGCAGATGGCGATGTGGGACTTTAAGGCTATGCTGCTAGTGTGACGTATAATCTAGTGGACGGGACGCTTCTTCAAAACAACAGTCAGACAACTCGGTAGCTTGCTGTCTAAAATAGCCGAAACGATAAAGCTCTTAAAAGGATTTCGTGTATATTAGCCACTGTGTTTTCAACACAATTCTGTCGTATTTACTTGTTACCCCATTTCATTTCATATTTACGGTTTTTGTTGTTTGTTGTTTGCTAGCTAGCTGGCTGGTTAAGTTAGCACTAGCCTAGCTAGCTAACATCCCCGACCATGAGGTCACTAAGCTACTCTTCTCCTGCTAAAGAAGAGGAGGTCTGCTGGACGGAGAAAGAAGTTCTAGTGAAAGAGGAGGAGGAAGAGGAGGATGTTACAATACAAAAACAAGTAGAGGGTGAAGCTGTTACCGTGAAAGAAGAAGAGAAAGACGTTACAGTGAAAGAAGAGGAAGACGCGTTCAGAGTGAAAGAGGAGGAGGATGTTACAGTGAAAGAAGAGGAAGACGCGTTCAGAGTGAAAGAGGAGGAGGATGTTACAGTGAAAGAAGAGGAAGACGCGTTCAGAGTGAAAGAGGAGGAGGATGTTACAGTGAAGGAGGATGGAGAGATAACTGTCACATTGAAAGAGGAGAAGGGAGAAGAAGTGGAGACAGGAGATCTGATTAACACCAGTAAGTAACGTTACTGTCTCAAGAACAGTGGTCCTCTGTAGCTCAATTGGTAGAGCATGGCGCTTGTAACGCCAGGGTAGAGTGTTGCTTTGCTATGGCTTCAACCGCCATCAGGTCTGCGTTCAGTACATAAAAACCTAACAGAACGGAAACGGTGCTGTACTGAACAATCAGTTCAAAATGCACCGCCGCCATTTAAATGCGTCACTCAATAGGCAGGCCCATGTTTATTCGATTAAAACAATGTCGCCCAATAAATGAAACGGATAGGTGGGAGGGCGTACAGGCTGTCATCAATTTATTAATGAAACGGATAGGTGAGAGGGCGTACAGGCTGTCATCAATTTATTAATGAAACTGATAGGTGGGAGGGCGTACAGGCTGTCATCAATGTATTAATTAAACGGATAGGTGGGAGGGCGTACAGGCTGTCATCAATTTATTAATGAAATGGATAGGTGGGAGGGCGTACAGGCTGTCATCAATTTATTAATGCTCAATTTGCCTAAATGGCTAATGGAATCACTTCAACCGCAAATAATGTATTAAACACTGTAGGTTTTAGTGACACCGACAATAAGATCCAGGCTTAGGGGTTAAACTGAGTCCCCAAATAGGTGGTACTACTCTGGCAGAGGGTGGGGACAGTAAGATCCAGCCTTAGGGGATAAGCTGAGTCAAATCAAATGTTATTTGTCACATGCGCCGAATACCACAGGTGTAGACCTTACCGTGAAATGTTTACTTACAAGCCCTTAACCAACAATGCAGTTAAGAAAAATAAGAGTTAAGAAAATATTTACTAAATTTTAAAAAATTAAAGAGCAACAATAAAATAACAATAACGAGGCTAAATACAGGGGGTACCGGTAACGAGTCATTGTGCGGGGGTACAGGTTAGTCCAGGTAATTGAGGTAATATGTACATGTAGGTAGAGTTATTAAAGTGACTATGCATAGATAATAAACAGAGAGTAGCAGCAGCTTAAAAAAAGGGGGGGGGGGGGGGTGTCAATGCAAATAGTCCGGGTGGCCATTTCATTAGATGTTCAGGAGTCTTATGGTTTGGGGGTAGAAGCTTTTTAGAAGCCTCTTGGACCTAGACTTGGCGCTCCGGTACCGCTTGCCGTACGGTAGCAGAGAGAACAGTCTATGACTAGGGTGGCTGGAGTCTTTGGCAATTTTTAGGGCCTTCTTCTGACACTGCCTGGTATAGAGGTCCTGGATGGCAGGAAGCTTGGCCCCAGTGATGTACTGGGCCGTACGCACCACCCTCTGTAGTGCCTTGCTGTCGGAGGCCGAGCAGTTGCCATACCAGGCGGTGATGCAACCAGTCAGGATGCTTTCGATGGTGCAGCTGTAGAACTCTTTGAGGATTTGAGGACCCATGCCAAATCTTTTCAGTCTCCTGAGGGGGAATAGGCTTTGTCGTGCCCTCTTCACAACTTTCTTGGTGTGTTTGGACCATGATAGTTTTTTGGTGATGTGGACACCAACGAGCTTGAAGCTCTCAACCTGCTCCACTACAGCCCCGTCGATGAGAATGGGGGTGTGCTCGGCCTTCCTTTTCCTGTAGTCCACGATCATCTCCTTTGTCTTGGTCACGTTGAGGGAGAGGTTGTTATCCTAGCACCACATGGCCAGGTCTCTGACCTCCTCCCTATAGGCTGTCTCGTCATTGTCGGTGATCAGGCCTACCACCGTTGTGTCGTCGGCAAACTTAATGATGGTGTTGGAGTCGTGCTTGGCCACGCAGTCGTGGGTGAACAGGGAGTACAGGAGGGGACTTAGCACGCACCCCTGAGGGGCCCCAGTGTTAAGGATCAGCGTGGCAGATGTGTTGTTACCTACCCTTACCACCTGGGGGCGGCCCGTCAGGATGTCCAGGATCCAGTTCCAGAGGGAGGTGTTTAGTCTCAGGGTCCTTAGCTTAGTGATGAGCTTTGAGGGCACTGTGGTGTTGAACACTGAGCTGTGGTCAATGAATAGCATTCTCACGTAGGTGTTCCTCTTGTCCAGGTGGGAAAGGGCAGTGTGGAGTGCAATAGAGATTGCGTTATCTGTGGATCTGTTGGGGCGGTATGCAAATTGGAGTGGGGTCTAGGGTTTCTGGGATGATGGTGTTGATGTGAGCTGGAAGCTTTAATGGCCTTTCCGGTTAATGAAGGCATCCTGGTGTACGGAGGGGCCCCCTGATGTGCCATCTATGCACCCAATCACACCAGGGAACCCTCTGATCCCCCGGAACCCAGACTCCAGAACTGGAAGAAACATAACAGAAACATTAGCTGGTTCAGGCCCTGTACTATTTGATTGCAGCTGGTGGTAGCTGGGCGGGTGTTGGCCACTTGATGTAGCTGGGCATCAGCTGGTTCAGGCCCTGTACTATTTGATTGCAGCTGGTGGTAGCTGGGCGGGTGTTGGCCACTTGATGTAGCTGGGCATCAGCTGGTTCAGGCCCTGTACTATATGGAGCAGCTGGTGGTAGCTGGGCGGGTGTTGGCCACTTGATGTAGCTGGGCCTCAGCTGGTTCAGGCCCTGTACTATTTGGAGCAGCTGGTGGTAGCTGGGCGGGTGTTGGCCACTTGATGTAGCTGGGCATCAGCTGGTTCAGGCCCTGTACTATATGGAGCAGCTGGTGGTAGCTGGGCGGGTGTTGGCCACTTGATGTAGCTGGGCCTCAGCTGGTTCAGGCCCTGTACTATTTGGAGCAGCTGGTGGTAGCTGGGCGGGTGTTGGCCACTTGATGTAGCTGGGCCTCAGCTGGTTCAGGCCCTGTACTATATGGAGCAGCTGGTGGTAGCTGGGCGGGTGTTGGCCACTTGATGTAGCTGGGCATCAGCTGGTTCAGGCCCTGTACTATTTGGAGCAGCTGGTGGTAGCTGGGCGGGTGTTGGCCACTTGATGTAGCTGGGCCTCAGCTGGTTCAGGCCCTGTACTATTTGATTGCAGCTGGTGGTAGCTGGGCGGGTGTTGGCCACTTGATGTAGCTGGGCATCAGCTGGTTCAGGCCCTGTACTATTTGATTGCAGCTGGTGGTAGCTGGGCGGGTGTTGGCCACTTGATGTAGCTGGGCCTCAGCTGGTTCAGGCCCTGTACTATTTGATTGCAGCTGGTGGTAGCTGGGCGGGTGTTGGCCACTTGATGTAGCTGGGCATCAGCTGGTTCAGGCCCTGTACTATTTGATTGCAGCTGGTGGTAGCTGGGCGGGTGTTGGCCACTTGATGTAGCTGGGCATCAGCTGGTTCAGGCCCTGTACTATATGGAGCAGCTGGTGGTAGCTGGGCGGGTGTTGGCCACTTGATGTAGCTGGGCCTCAGCTGGTTCAGGCCCTGTACTATTTGGAGCAGCTGGTGGTAGCTGGGCGGGTGTTGGCCACTTGATGTAGCTGGGCATCAGCTGGTTCAGGCCCTGTACTATATGGAGCAGCTGGTGGTAGCTGGGCGGGTGTTGGCCACTTGATGTAGCTGGGCCTCAGCTGGTTCAGGCCCTGTACTATTTGGAGCAGCTGGTGGTAGCTGGGCGGGTGTTGGCCACTTGATGTAGCTGGGCCTCAGCTGGTTCAGCCTCAACTATTTGGAGCAGCTGGTGGTGCTTAAGCCAAAGCGGTCGGCCACAAAAACGTTCCTGGTTGGCCAACAGCCACAGAGGCCAACACACGATCCTCCAGGCGTTCTCCTCTGTATGGAACCAGAGGGTTGAGTTCCTCAGAGGCCAACACACGATCCTCCAGGCGTTCTCCTCTCTATGGAACCAGAGGGTTGAGTTCCTCACAGAGGCCAACACACGATCCTCCAGGCGTTCTCCTCTCTATGGAACCAGAGGGTTGAGTTCCTCAGAGGCCAACACACGATCCTCCAGGCGTTCTCCTCTGTATGGAACCAGAGGGTTGAGTTCCTCAGAGGCCAACACACGATCCTCCAGGCGTTCTCCTCTCTATGGAACCAGAGGGTTGAGTTCCTCAGAGGCCAACACACGATCCTCCAGGCGTTCTCCTCTCTATGGAACCAGAGGGTTGAGTTCCTCAGAGGCCAACACACGATCCTCCAGGCGTTCTCCTCTGTATGGAACCAGAGGGTTGAGTTCCTCAGAGGCCAACACACGATCCTCCAGGCGTTCTCCTCTCTATGGAACCAGAGGGTTGAGTTCCTCAGAGGCCAACACACGATCCTCCAGGCGTTCTCCTCTCTATGGAACCAGAGGGTTGAGTTCCTCACAGAGGCCAACACACGATCCTCCAGGCGTTCTCCTCTGTATAGAACCAGAGGGTTGAGTTCCTCAGAGGCCAACACACGATCCTCCAGGCATTCTCCTCTCTATGGAACCAGAGGGTTGAGTTCCTCAGAGGCCAACACACGATCCTCCAGGCGTTCTCCTCTGTATGGAACCAGAGGGTTGAGTTCCTCAGAGGCCAACACACGATCCTCCAGGCGTTCTCCTCTCTATGGAACCAGAGGGTTGAGTTCCTCACAGAGGCCAACACACGATCCTCCAGGCGTTCTCCTCTCTATGGAACCAGAGGGTTGAGTTCCTCAGAGGCCAACACACGATCCTCCAGGCGTTCTCCTCTGTATGGAACCAGAGGGTTGAGTTCCTCAGAGGCCAACACACGATCCTCCAGGCGTTCTCCTCTCTATGGAACCAGAGGGTTGAGTTCCTCAGAGGCCAACACACGATCCTCCAGGCGTTCTCCTCTGTATGGAACCAGAGGGTTGAGTTCCTCAGAGGCCAACACACGATCCTCCAGGCGTTCTCCTCTGTATGGAACCAGAGGGTTGAGTTCCTCAGAGGCCAACACACGATCCTCCAGGCGTTCTCCTCTCTATG
Source organism: Coregonus lavaretus (assembly GCF_964263955.1). Taxonomy (NCBI): domain Eukaryota; kingdom Metazoa; phylum Chordata; class Actinopteri; order Salmoniformes; family Salmonidae; genus Coregonus; species Coregonus lavaretus. The sequence continues at coordinate 46,680 of NW_028156837.1, forward strand.
GAACCAGAGGGTTGAGTTCCTCAGAGGCCAACACACGATCCTCCAGGCGTTCTCCTCTCTATGGAACCAGAGGGTTGAGTTCCTCAGAGGCCAACACACCATCCTCCAGGCGTTCTCCTCTCTATGGAACCAGAGGGTTGAGTTCCTCAGAGGCCAACACACGATCCTCCAGGCGTTCTCCTCTGTATGGAACCAGAGGGTTGAGTTCCTCAGAGGCCAACACACGATCCTCCAGGCGTTCTCCTCTCTATGGAACCAGAGGGTTGAGTTCCTCAGAGGCCAACACACGATCCTCCAGGCGTTCTCCTCTCTATGGAACCAGAGGGTTGAGTTCCTCAGAGGCCAACATACGATCCTCCAGGCGTTCTCCTCTCTATGGAACCAGAGGGTTTGAGTTCCTCAGAGGCCAACACACGATCCTCCAGGCGTTCTCCTCTGTATGGAACCAGAGGGTTTAGTTCCTCAGAGGCCAACACACGATCCTCCAGGCGTTCTCCTCTCTATGGAACCAGAGGGTTGAGTTCAGAGGCCAACACACGATCCTCCAGGCGTTCTCCTCTCTATGGAACCAGAGGGTTGAGTTCCTCAGAGGCCAACATACGATCCTCCAGGCGTTCTCCTCTGTATGGAACCAGAGGGTTGAGTTCCTCACAGAGGCCAACACACGATCCTCCAGGCATTCTCCTCTGTATGGAACCAGAGGGTTGAGTTCCTCAGAGGCCAACACACGATCCTCCAGGCGTTCTCCTCTGTATGGAACCAGAGGGTTGAGTTCCTCAGAGGCCAACACACGATCCTCCAGGCGTTCTCCTCTGTATGGAACCAGAGGGTTGAGTTCCTCAGAGGCCAACACACGATCCTCCAGGCGTTCTCCTCTCTATGGAACCAGAGGGTTGAGTTCCTCAGAGGCCAACACACGATCCTCCAGGCGTTCTCCTCTGTATGGAACCAGAGGGTTGAGTTCCTCTCAGAGGCCAACACACGATCCTCCAGGCGTTCTCCTCTCTATGGAACCAGAGGGTTGAGTTCCTCAGAGGCCAACACACGATCCTCCAGGCGTTCTCCTCTCTATGGAACCAGAGGGTTGAGTTCCTCAGAGGCCAACACACGATCCTCCAGGCGTTCTCCTCTGTATGGAACCAGAGGGTTGAGTTCCTCACAGAGGCCAACACACGATCCTCCAGGCGTTCTCCTCTGTATGGAACCAGAGGGTTGAGTTCCTCACACAACATCTGAAAAACAAAGCAAAATTGGATTCTGTCATCTAAAGCCTTGTTCACATTGGCAGTTTGAAGTGACTCAAATCCTATTTTCTTTGCTTTTCTGATTTCGAATCTGTTATTTTTCCTGCAGTCTGAACAGCCAAAAAGGACACAGAATCAGATATTTCAAGCCACATTTCAAACCACCTTCGTAGGTGGTCAAATCTGTGGTAAAAAAGTGGTTTTTAGACTTATTTGGCTAATCAAATCAAATGTTATTGGTCACATGTTTAGCTGATTTTATTGCGGTTGTAGCGAAATGCTTGTTTGGTATTTTGGTATTTTGTTAGGATCCCCACGAGCTGTTGCAGAAAGCTGCAGCTACTCTTCCTGGGGTCCACATAGAACACGAAACATGACATAATACAGAACATTAATAGACAAGAACAGCTCAAGGACAGAACAACATCAATTTTAAAAACCGCACATATCACTACATACACACAAACTATCTAGGTCAAATAGGGGAGAGGCGTTGTGCCGTGAGCTGTTGCTCTATCTGTTTTTTGAAACCAGGTTTGCTGTTCATTTGAGCAATATGAGATGGAAGGGAGTTCCACGCAATGATGGCTCTATATAATACTTTCTTGAATTTGTTCTGGATTTGGGGACTGTGAAAAGACCCCTGGTGCCATGTCTGGTAAGGTAAGTGTGTGTGTGTCAGGGCTGTGAAAAGACCCCTGGTGGCATGTCTGGTAGGGTAAGTGTGTGTGTGTCAGGACTGTGAAAAGACCCCTGGTGGCATGTCTGGTAGGGTAAGTGTGTGTGTGTCAGGGCTGTGAAAAGACCCCTGGTGGCATGTCTGGTAGGGTAAGTGTGTGTGTGTGTGTGTGTGTGTGTGTGTGTGTGTGTGTGTGTGTGTGTGTGTGTGTGTGTCAGGGCTGTGAAAAGACCCCTGGTGGCATGTCTGGTAGGGTAAGTGTGTGTGTGTCAGGACTGTGAAAAGACCCCTGGTGGCATGTCTGGTAGGGTAAGTGTGTGTGTGTCAGGGCTGTGAAAAGACCCCTGGTGGCATGTCTGGTAGGGTAAGTGTGTGTGTGTCAGGGCTGTGTGTAAATTGACTATGCAAACAATTTGGAATTTCCAACACATTAATGTTTCTTATAAAAATAAGAAGTGATGCAGTCAGTCTCTCCTCAACTCTTAGTCAAGAGAGACTGGCATGCATAGTATTTATATCAGCCCTCTGATTACGATGAAGAGCAAGACGTGCCGCTCTGTTCTGGGCCAGCTGCAGCTTAACCAGGTCTTTCTTTGCAGCACTTGACCACACGACTGGACAATAATCAAGATAAGATCAAACTAGAGCCTGCAGGACTTGCTTTTTGGAGTGTGGTGTTAAAATCAGAAGGAGAGTTTATAACACTATATACTGTAGTTCAGAAGGAGAGGTCATAACACTATATACTTTTGTCATCAAGTATGATCTTGTATTATTGATAGATTTATTGATCTATATTTGCTGTGGTTTTATTTGATGTGGTTTACTCTGTTGTAAAGCTGATAATAAAATAATAGCAATAATAATATTGGTGACCTAAAGTTATCTGGAGCACTGCCAAAGGTTTCAGCAACTGTAATAACTTATTGTAAGACTAACATAATCTATTTTACTATAATAATTTTGTAAAAGCTTTTAAACATTCACTACATTGACTGTCTGACTTTGTTGTTCAAACAGGAGAGAGACGTGACTATCTTGGATCCTCTGGGGAGCCTCAACAACATCATGATGCTGACGAGGCAGAGAAGAATCTCTCCAGATCAGAACACCTCAAGAGACCCCAGCGGAGACCCAAAGGGAAGAAACCTCACTGCTGCTCTGACTGTGGGAAGAGTTTCACCTCTTCAACAGAACTTAAAATACACCACAGAATCCATACGGGAGAGAAACCTTATAGCTGTGCTAATTGTAGGAAGAGATTTTCTCAACTAGGGAACCTGACAAAACACCAGCTGACACACACAGGAGAGAAGCATTACCACTGCTCTGACTGCGAGAGGAAGTTTTCAACATCACAGCTTTTAAAGCTGCACCAGCGAACGCACACTGGAGAGAAGCCTTACCCCTGCTCAGACTGTGGGAAAAGCTTAACCTCCTCAAGTGAACTGATTATACACCAGAGAACACACACAGGAGAGAGGCCTTATGGCTGTGATCAATGTGGGAAGCGATTCACTCAGTCATCAAACCTGACTGTACACAAGAGAATACACACTGGAGAGAAGCCTTATCGATGCTCCAACTGTGGAATGAGCTTTACTACCTCAAGCTACCTGATAACACACCAGAGAACACATACAGGAGAGAAGCCTTATAGCTGTGATCAATGTGGGAAGAGTTTTACTCAGCCAAGTCACCTGATTGTACACCAGAGAATACACACGGGAGAGAAACCTTACCGCTGCTCTGACTGTGGGAAGGGGTTTGTTAGATCATCACATTTAAAATCTCACCAGAGAACACACACAGGAGAGAAGCCTCACCACTGCTCTGACTGTGGGAAGAGTTTTGCTTTATTAGACATACTGGTAGTACATCAGCGAACCCACACTGGAGAGAAACCTTACCACTGCTCAGACTGTGGGAAGAGATGCGCTACCTCAAGTAACCTGATATCACACAAGAGAACGCACACCGGAGAGAAACCTTACCACTGCTCTGAATGCGGGATGAGTTGTTCTACCTCAAGCAACCTTGCAGTACACCAGAGAACCCACACTGGAGAGAAACCTTACAGCTGTGATCAGTGTGACAAGAGATACTCTCATTCAAGTTCTCTGATTAAACATCAGAAAATACACTCAGGAGATCCACAGAGTGTGGAATGATCTCCCAACACCCAGACCTGGGTTGTAGAACACAGAGTGTGGAATGATCTCCCAACACCCAGACCTGGGTAGTAGAACCCAGAGTGTGGAATGATCTCCAACACCCAGACCTGGGTAGTAGAACACAGAGTGTGGAATGATCTCCAACACCCAGACCTGGGTAGTAGAACACAGAGTGTGGAATGATCTCCAACACCCAGACCTGGGTAGTAGAACACAGAGTGTGGAATGATCTCCAACACCCAGACCTGGGTAGTAGAACCCAGAGTGTGGAATGATCTCCAACACCCAGACCTGGGTAGTAGAACCCAGAGTGTGGAATGATCTCCAACACCCAGACCTGGGTAGTAGAACACAGAGTGTGGAATGATCTCCAACACCCAGACCTGGGTAGTAGAACACAGAAGGCCTCCATCTTGGCACACTATTGTTAAAAAATATACTTAGGAAGCTATAGAAATGCATTTATTAATTTCTACATTTGTTTTTGCCACGTGTATTCTATTACAGACACCTTAATGCATCCTTTCAAATTATATTATGTGAGTTAAACAAAAAAATAAACAAAAAACAAAATATATAAAAATGTTTCTTAAAGTATAATTTTTTAGAGAGTACTAATGTTACGGTCCAAACTACAGCAACAAAATACTAAAATATAATTCTGTCCTTGAAACATTGTTCTGAAATACTGTAGAAGTCAATACATGGCAATGAGCAATCCAGGGTTTATAAATGATTCACTCATGATAGCTTGTCTTTTTATTTCATGATATCAATTGAATAATGTCCTAATATAGAATGTTTTTATCAATGTTTATTTTTTAAATTCGTCAATAAACCTTGATGATTTATAGCTGGGTTCATGATTTTTTTTTTTGGGGGGGGGGGGGGAAATCCACCTCACATCTTGGTGGGAAAAAAGAGATCATTGTGTTTTTAATTCGGGCCTCATTGGTTGACCTTTGTCTCTACTTTTAGAGAGAGAGAGGGTGGACCTACTCGCTGTGAGTTATTGCTCTGGATAAGAGCCTCTGTCTTAAATGAAAAATGGTGGAGGGGAGAAACAGAAAGAGGAGTCTATATGGATGAAACCTGTTTTGGCATGGACATTGGGGGAGAGTTAGAGGAGTCTATATGGATGAAACCTGTTTTGGCATGGACATTGGGGGAGAGTTAGAGGAGTCTATATGGATGAAACCTGTTTTGGCATGGACATTGGGGGAGAGGTAGAGGACTCTATATGGATGAAACCTGTTTTGGCATGGACATTGAGAGGAGAGGTAGAGGAGTCTATATGGATGAAACCTGTTTTGGCATGGACATTGGGGGAGAGTTAGAGGAGTCTATATGGATGAAACCTGTTTTGGCATGGACATTGGGGGAGAGTTAGAGGACTCTATATGGATGAAACCTGTTTTGGCATGGACATTGGGGGAGAGGTAGAGGACTCTATATGGATGAAACCTGTTTTGGCATGGACATTGGGGGAGAGTTAGAGGACTCTATATGGATGAAACCTGTTTTGGCATGGACATTGGGGGAGAGGACTCTATATGGATGAAACCTGTTTTGGCATGGACATTGGGGGAGAGGTAGAGGAGTCTATATGGATGAAACCTGTTTTGGCATGGACATTGGGGGAGAGTTAGAGGAGTCTATATGGATGAAACCTGTTTTGGCATGGACATTGAGGGAGAGTTCGAGGACTCTATATGGATGAAACCTGTTTTGGCATGGACATTGAGGGAGAGGTAGAGGACTCTATATGGATGAAACCTGTTTTGGCATGGACATTGAGGGAGAGTTCGAGGACTCTATATGGATGAAACCTGTTTTGGCATGGACATTGAGGGAGAGGTAGAGGACTCTATATGGATGAAACCTGTTTTGGCATGGACATTGGGGGAGAGGTAGAGGACTCTATATGGATGAAACCTGTTTTGGCATGGACATTGAGGGAGAGTTAGAGGAGTCTATATGGATGAAACCTGTTTTGGCATGGACATTGGGGGAGAGTTAGAGGACTCTATATGGATGAAACCTGTTTTGGCATGGACATTGGGGGAGAGTTAGAGGACTCTATATGGATGAAACCTGTTTTGGCATGGACATTGAGGGAGAGTTAGAGGAGTCTATATGGATGAAACCTGTTTTGGCATGGACATTGGGGGAGAGTTAGAGGACTCTATATGGATGAAACCTGTTTTGGCATGGACATTGGGGGAGAGTTAGAGGACTCTATATGGATGAAACCTGTTTTGGCATGGACATTGAGGGAGAGTTAGAGGAGTCTATATGGATGAAACCTGTTTTGGCATGGACATTGGGGGCCTCCACCATGTCAAAGTGGTTAGTAGTCAACTGGGTGGGACTTCCTATGGGTTAAGGAAGGATCACATGATGCCGTCCGGGTAGTAAATCACCAACCTTGTCGTTATACCTGTTCAGACAACACACTCCAGGTGTCAGTAAATCACCAACCTTGTCGTCATACCTGTTCAGACGACACACTCCAGGTGTCAGTAAATCACCAACCTTGTCTGTTCCAATAACACACTCCAGGTGGCAGTATGCACCCTTTCAGTTTGTTTACCAACTCAAAGAAGTAGCAGAAAAAGAAAATTGACTACTTCAAAATGGAGGTGGCCTCAATGGTGCTGGCCATGCGCTAACAGACGCCTTTATGAGACATTTATAAAGACGATATCTCTATCATTCGATATGGAAACAGCACCTTCACACCACACCTCCCAGAACTTTCCCGCTCTACCCTCCAACTTCAGACTACAAACATACTGGTAGACAACAAGCTCCATGCGAGAAACAGACGCCTCATAGGTCCTCAACTGGCAGCTTCATTAAATAGTACCCACAAAACACCAGTCTCAACGTCAACAGTGAAGAGGCGACTCCGGGATGCTGACCTTCTAGGCCAGGGGTGTCAAACATACTGGCAGACAACAAGCTCCATGCTATAGTACCCACAAAACACCAGTCTCAACGTCAACAGTGAAGAGGCGACTCCGGGATGCTGACCTTCTAGGCCAGGGGTGTCAAACATACTGGCAGACAACAAGCTCCATGCTATAGTACCCACAAAACACCAGTCTCAACGTCAACAGTGAAGATGCGACTCCGGGATGCTGACCTTCTAGGCAGAGTTGCAAAGAAAAAGCCATATCTCAGACTGCCCATCTTAATCTTTTATTTTTATTGGCCAGTCTGAGATATGGCTTTTTCTTTGCAACTCTGCCTAGAAGGTCCCCTGTAGCTCAGTTGGTAGAGCATGGCACTTTGCAACGCCTGGGTTGTGGGTTCGTTTCCCACGGGGGGCCAGTATGAAAAATGTATGCACTCACTAACTGTAAGTCGCTCTGGATAAGAGTGTCTGCTAAATGACTAAAATGTTTTTAAAAATGTAATGTAAGGTCAGCATCCCGGAGTCGCCTCTTCACTGTTGACGTTGAGACTGGTGTTTTACGGGTACTATTTAATGAAGCTGCCAGTTGAGGACCTGTGAGGCGTCTGTTTCTCAAACTAAACACTCTAATGTATTTGTCCTCTTGCTCAGTTGTGCACCGGGGGCCTCCCACTCCTCTTTCTAATCTAGTTAGAGCCAGTTTGCGCTGTTCTGTGAAGGGAGTAGTTTCACAGCGTTGGATACCTTGGGTTTTTGTGGTGAATGGAATAACTGTTTTGATAATGGTTTTCATACACATACCTTGTCCATAATGTAGAGGCCTATGGGATTTCCATTGAAGAGGTAAGGGAGGAGGATGGTACCTGTGATCTGCATAACATACCAATACCAATGGACATACCTGTGTAGGCCTCCTCGTCTGTATACCTGCAGACACAGACACAAACGTGAGCAGTTCAGTCATCTGCACCCAATACAGCTATAGCCTTCAACATATTCTTATAGCATACATATTCTTACCTCTTTGATGATTGATATCCATTGAATTGTGTCCATTTTCTGTTTTTAGAAAGATTTGCACAAATATGAAAAGATAGACGATATCATCATAAAACAATATCAATTTAGATCATACAAGGGACAAAACCTTACCTTTTTAAATTGAGGAGATCTTTAAATGTTTCTGTTAAGTTCCCTGCACCTGCTGTCCTTTCAAATTCAAATCCAAAATGTTTCAGTTGGGGCTGTTAGTTGGTGGGGGTTCTTGCGGGAACCTAACTCTTATGGGGTTCTTGGATAACCTTTTTTGGGGGCAATTTTCAGTGCCAAGAACCCTAAGGTTCTTTTGAAGAACTTTGAGGATCTTAGAAGAACCGTTGTTGAACCCCTAATTTTTTTTAGTGGTGTTAGCTAACAGTAAGCTGACAATATTGAAATATCCATGTTAGGTGTGCTTAGCTAGCCAGTCTAATAGAGATCAATACAATTAGTCGGGTGGTTAAATAGTGTATTGTGCATTTTGTTGTAGGTGGTACAGAATCTGATTCCACCAACATGCGCTTCCAACCCCTAGCTCTGCACAAGGTGAAGGTAAGTTGGCCAAAATATTCACAAGTTGACGGCTAAGATAGCTCAATTTACAGTAAGCATGGCATAAACATGAACTGGGTGGTGTTTGAATGGGTTGTGTTATGGGGTTACAGGAGGGTAGAGGTAACCCGAGGAGGACCACAGAGGACCTTCCAGTCCATGTCATACATTTAGTCTACCCCTTTTTCTCTCTTTTGGCCTTTTCTTTCTGTCAAAACTCAGGTTATCTGGAGTCCTTCCACAGCGCCCTGCTGAATAATACCCCATAGTAGGGGGCGTTTTGGGTACAGGAGCTATCTGGAGTCCTTCCACAGTGCCCTGCTGAATAATACCCCATAGTAAGGGGCGTTTTGGGTACAGGAGCTATCTGGAGTCCTTCCACAGTGCCCTGCTGAATAATACCCCATAGTAGGGGGCGTTTTGGGTACAGGAGCTATCTGGAGTCCTTCCACAGTGCCCTGCTGAATAATACCCCATAGTAAGGGGGGCGTTTTGGGTACAGGAGCTATCTGGAGTCCTTCCACAGTGCCATGCTGAATAATACCCCATAGTAGGGGGGCGTTTTGGGTACAGGAGCTATCTGGAGTCCTTCCACAGCGCCCTGCTGAATAATACCCCATAGTAAGGGGGCGTTTTGGGTACAGGAGCTATCTGGAGTCCTTCCACAGTGCCCTGCTGAATAATACCCCATAGTAAGGGGGGCGTTTTGGGTACAGGAGCTATCTGGAGTCCTTCCACAGCGCCCTGCTGAATAATACACCATAGTAAGGGGGCGTTTTGGGTACAGGAGCTATCTGGAGTCCTTCCACAGCGCCCTGCTGAATAATACCCCATAGTAAGGGGCGTTTTGGGTACAGGAGCTATCTGGAGTCCTTCCACAGTGCCCTGCTGAATAATACCCCATAGTAGGGGGCGTTTTGGGTACAGGAGCTATCTGGAGTCCTTCCACAGCGCCCTGCTGAATAATACCCCATAGTAGGGGGCGTTTTGGGTACAGGAGCTATCTGGAGTCCTTCCACAGTGCCCTGCTGAATAATACCCCATAGTAAGGGGCGTTTTGGGTACAGGAGCTATCTGGAGTCCTTCCACAGCGCCCTACTGAATAATACCCCATAGTAAGGGGCGTTTTGGGTACAGGAGCTATCTGGAGTCCTTCCACAGCGCCCTGCTGAATAATACCCCATAGTAAGGGGCGTTTTGGGTACAGGAGCTATCTGGAGTCCTTCCACAGTGCCCTGCTGAATAATACCCCATAGAAAGGGGCGTTTTGGGTGCAGGAGCTATCTGGAGTCCTTCCACAGCGCCCTGCTGAATAATACCCCATAGTAAGGGGGGCGTTTTGGGTACAGGAGCTATCTGGAGTCCTTCCACAGCGCCCTGCTGAATAATACCCCATAGTAAGGGGCGTTTTGGGTGCAGGAGCTATCTGGAGTCCTTCCACAGCGCCCTGCTGAATAATACCCCATAGTAAGGGGCGTTTTGGGTACAGGAGCTATCTGGAGTCCTTCCACAGCGCCCTGCTGAATAATACCCCATAGTAAGGGGCGTTTTGGGTGCAGGAGCTATCTGGAGTCCTTCCACAGCGCCCTGCTGAATAATACCCCATAGTAAGGGGCGTTTTGGGTACAGGAGCTATCTGGAGTCCTTCCACAGCGCCCTGCTGAATAATACCCCAAAGTAGGGGGCGTTTTGGGGTACAGGAGCTATCTGGAGTCCTTCCACAGCGCCCTGCTGAATAATACCCCAAAGTAGGGGGCGTTTTGGGTACAGGAGCTATCTGGAGTCCTTCCACAGCGCCCTGCTGAATAATACCCCAAAGTAGGGGGCGTTTTGGGTACAGGAGCTATCTGGAGTCCTTCCACAGCGCCCTGCTGAATAATACCCCAAAGTAGGGGGCGTTTTGGGTGCAGGAGCTATCTGGAGTCCTTCCACAGCGCCCTGCTGAATAATACCCCAAAGTAGGGGGCGTTTTGGGTGCAGGAGCTATCTGGAGTCCTTCCACAGCGCCATGCTGAATAATACCCCAAAGTAAGGGGGCGTTTTGGGGTGCAGGAGCTATCTGGAGTCCTTCCACAGCGCCCTGCTGAATAATACCCCAAAGTAGGGGGCGTTTTGGGTACAGGAGCTATCTGGAGTCCTTCCACAGCGCCCTGCTGAATAATACCCCAAAGTAAGGGGGCGTTTTGGGTGCAGGAGCTATCTGGAGTCCTTCCACAGCGCCCTGCTGAATAATAACCCAAAGTAAGGGGGGCGTTTTGGGTGCAGGAGCTATCTGGAGTCCTTCCACAGTGCCCTGCTGAATAATACCCAAAAGTAAGGGGACGTTTTGGGTGCAGGAGCTATCTGGAGTCCTTCCACAGCGCCCTGCTGAATAATAACCCAAAGTAAGGGGGGCGTTTTGGGTGCAGGAGCTATCTGGAGTCCTTCCACAGCGCCCTGCTGAATAATAACCCAAAGTAAGGGGGGCGTTTTGGGTGCAGGAGCTATCTGGAGTCCTTCCACAGCGCCCTGCTGAATAATAACCCAAAGTAAGGGGGCGTTTTGGGTGCAGGAGCTATCTGGAGTCCTTCCACAGTGCCCTGCTGAATAATACCCAAAAGTAAGGGGGCGTTTTGGGTACAGGAGCTATCTGGAGTCCTTCCACAGTGCCCTGCTGAATAATACCCCATAGTAGGGGGCGTTTTGGGTACAGGAGCTATCTGGAGTCCTTCCACAGTGCCCTGCTGAATAATACCCCATAGTAAGGGGCGTTTTGGGTACAGGAGCTATCTGGAGTCCTTCCACAGCGCCCTGCTGAATAATACCCCATAGTAGGGGGCGTTTTGGGTGCAGGAGCTATCTGGAGTCCTTCCACAGCGCCATGCTGAATAATACCCCAAAGTAAGGGGGCGTTTTGGGTACAGGAGCTATCTGGAGTCCTTCCACAGCGCCATGCTGAATAATACCCCAAAGTAAGGGGCGTTTTGGGTACAGGAGCTATCTGGAGTCCTTCCACAGCGCCCTGCTGAATAATACCCCAAAGTAAGGGGGCGTTTTGGGTGCAGGAGCTATCTGGAGTCCTTCCACAGCGCCCTGCTGAATAATACCCCAAAGTAAGGGGCGTTTTGGGTACAGGAGCTATCTGGAGTCCTTCCACAGCGCCCTGCTGAATAATACCCCAAAGTAGGGGGTGTTTTGGGTGCAGGAGCTATCTGGAGTCCTTCCACAGCGCCCTGCTGAATAATACCCCAAAGTAAGGGGGCGTTTTGGGTGCAGGAGCTATCTGGAGTCCTTCCACAGCGCCCTGCTGAATAATACCCCAAAGTAAGGGGGCGTTTTGGGTGCAGGAGCTATCTGGAGTCCTTCCACAGCGCCATGCTGAATAATACCCCAAAGTAGGGGGGCGTTTTGGGTGCAGGAGCTATCTGGAGTCCTTCCACAGCGCCCTGCTGAATAATACTCCAAAGTAAGGGGGCGTTTTGGGTGCAGGAGCATGAGGGAGGGGACACACCTTGCGGTTATGGAAGCACAACAAGACTGTGGGACCATCAGGACTACAACAGTAACCGACACAACCACCTCATTCTTCTCTCTGTAGATTCTCACGACACAAAGACAAAGACATGTCTACAATCCCCTGCTAAGGGCTACTATTGACCAGAATGATCTGTCAAAGTCACTGGGCTGGGGGATGGTTCACAGACAGGTCTTTGAGATGAGGTAAGGGGGTTTTGGTTGAGCAGGGTTGTGTTTAGACAGTAAATGTATTGTCGTGTATGAGAGCGATTGAGGTGCCATTACTCCTCAATCTCCCAAACACAACAATCCATACTGTATAAGAACTGCCCTCCTAAGACTTTTCACACCTTCCAGAACATTCCCCGTCAGACCATTCACTTTATTGACTGATCTTTCCTCTCAAAAGCAGCTCCCAACGTCCCAGTTTTGTCCCTAAACAATACGCGAGCCGGTCCCATTCGGTCGACACCTTTACCAACAAAGGCGTGTTGCTCTGCGTCCCTTCCACTAAAAGTGTAAAACGCTAAACGCCACAACCACGTCTTTCCAGGAGACGTGCGGTACCAACACATCTTCTGCAAGAGAGGACCAAACAGCGGGTGGTTAAGAAGCCCCTACGCCACGTTCGGCAGAGTCTTGTCCAGCTGGCCGTTCAGGACATCGCCGTGAGCACAAAGAGGCTCGGCTTCCCCAGCCCACCACGGGAAGCCAGATAAAGGACTCTGGCTGCGTTTATTCTGATCTTTTTTTTCTCTCTCACTGGTCTTATGACCGATCAGATCAGTTCTGAAAAAAAGATCTGATGGGATTAAGACCAATTAGAGGAAGGGAGATCAGAATCTGGCTGCCTGTGTAAATGCAGCCAGTGTGGCTAAGCATAAGTCCATGTAGAGCAGGAGTCCAAGACCCTGTTCCTGGAGAGACTCCCTCCTGTAGGAGTCCAAGACCCTGTTCCTGGAGAGACCCTCCTGGAGGGTTTTCACTCCAACCCTGTTCCTGGAGAGAGACCCTCCTGGAGGGTTTTCACTCCAACCCTGTTCCTGGAGAGATACCCTCCTGTAGGGTTTTCACTCCAACCCTGTTCATGGAGAGACCCCCTCCTGGAGGGTTTTCACTCCAACCCTGTTCCTGGAGAGCTACCCTCCTGGAGGGTTTTCACTCCAACCCTGTTCCTGGAGAAACCCTCCTGTAGGGTTTTCACTCCAACCCTGTTCCTGGAGTACCCTCCTGTAGGGTTTTCACTCCAACCCTGTTCCTGGAGAGATACCCTCCTGTAGGGTTTTCACTCCAACCCTGTTCCTGGAGAGATACCCTCCTGTAGGGTTTTCACTCCAACCCTGTTCCTGGAGAAACCCTCCTGTAGGGTTTTCACTCCAACCCTGTTCCTGGAGTACCCTCCTGTAGGGTTTTCACTCCAACCCTGTTCCTGGAGAGATACCCTCCTGTAGGGTTTTCACTCCAACCCTGTTCCTGGAGAGATACCCTCCTGTAGGGTTTTCACTCCAAACCCTGTTCCTGGAGAAATACCCTCCTGTAGGGTTTTCACTCCAACCCTGTTCCTGGAGAGAAACCCTCCTGCAGGGTTTTCACTCCAACCCTGTTCCTGGAGAGATACCATCCTGTAGGTTTTCACTCCAACCCTGTTCCTGGAGAGATACCCAGGAGAGGGTTTTCACTCCAACCCTGTTCCCGGAGAGCTACCATCCTGTAGGTTTTCACTCCAACCCTGTTCCTGGAGAGCTACCATCCTGTAGGTTTTCACTCCAACCCTGTTCCTGGAGAGAGACCTCCTGTAGGGTTTTCACTCCAACCCTGTTCCTGGAGAGCTACCCTCCTGTAGGGTTTTCACTCCAACCCTGTTCCTGGAGAGCTACCCTCCTGTAGGGTTTTCACTCATTACATTTACATTACATTTACGTCATTTAGCAGACGCTCTTATCCAGAGCGACTTACAGTTAGTGAATACATATATTTTTTTTCATACTGGCCCCCCGTGGGAATCGAACCCACAACCCTGGCGTTGCAAACGCCATGCTCTATCAACTGAGCTACATCCCTGCCGGCCATTCCCTCCCCTACCCTGGACGACGCTGGGCCAATTGTGCGCCGCCCATGAGTCTCACGGTCGCGGCCGGCAACGACAGAGCCTGGATTCGAACCAGGATCTAGTGGCACAGTTAGCACTGCGATGCAGTGCCTTAGACCACTGCGCCACTCAGGAGTTACAGTTACACTCCAACCCTGTTCCTGGAGAGAGACCCTCCTGTAGGGTTTTCACTCCAACCCTGTTCCTGGAGAGCTACCATCCTGTAGGGTTTTCACTCCAACCCTGTTCCTGGAGAGATACCCTCCTGTAGGGTTTTCACACCAACCCTGTTCCTGGAGAGCTACCCTCCTGTAGGGTTTTAACTCCAACCCTGTTCATGGAGAGCTACCATCCTGTAGGGTTTTCACTCCAACCCTGTTCTTGGAGAGAGACCCTCCTGTAGGGTTTTCACTCCAACCCTGTTCCTGGAGAAACCCTCCTGTAGGGTTTTCTTTCCAACCCTGTTCCTGGAGATACCCTCCTGTAGGGTTTTCACTCCAACCCTGTTCCTGGAGATACCCTCCTGTATGGTTTTCACTCCAACCCTGTTCCTGGAGAGCTACCCTCCTGTAGGGTCTTCACTCCAACCCTGTTCCTGGAGAGCTACCATCCTGTAGGTTTTAACTCCAACCCTGTTCCTGGAGAAACCCTCCTGTAGGGTTTTCACTCCAACCCTGTTCCTGGAGAGACCCTCCTGTAGGGTTTTCACTCCAACCCTGTTCCTGGAGAGATACCCTCCTGTAGGGTTTTCACTCCAAACCCTGTTCCTGGAGAGATACCCTCCTGTAGGGTTTTCACTCCAACCCTGTTCCTGGAGAGAGACCCTCCTGTAGGGTTTTCACTCCAACCCTGTTCCTGGAGAGATACCATCCTGTAGGTTTTCACTCCAACCCTGTTCCTGGAGAGATACCCAGGAGAGGGTTTTCACTCCAACCCTGTTCCTGGAGAGCTACCATCCTGTAGCTTTTCACTCCAACCCTGTTCCTGGAGAGCTACCATCCTGTAGGTTTTCACTCCAACCCTGTTCCTGGAGAGCTACCATCCTGTAGGTTTTCACTCCAACCCTGTTCCTGGAGAGAGACCTCCTGTAGGGTTTTCACTCCAACCCTGTTCCTGGAGAGATACCCTCCTGTAGGGTTTTCACTCCAACCCTGTTCCTGGAGAGCTACCCTCCTGTAGGGTTTTCACTCCAACCCTGTTCCTGGAGAGATACCCTCCTGTAGGATTTTCACTCCAACCCTGTTCCTGGAGAGAGACCCTCCTGTAGGGTTTTCACTCCAACCCTGTTCCTGGAGAGAGACCCTCCTGTAGGGTTTTCACTCCAACCCTGTTCCTGGAGAGAGGCCCTCCTGTAGGGTTTTCACTCCAACCCTGTTCCTGGAGAGCTACCATCCTGTAGGTTTTCACTCCAACCCTGTTCCTGGAGAGAGACCTCCTGTAGGGTTTTCACTCCAACCCTGTTCCTGGAGAGCTACCCTCCTGTAGGGTTTTCACTCCAACCCTGTTCCTGGAGAGCTACCCTCCTGTAGGGTTTTCACTCCAACCCTGTTCCTGGAGAGATACCCTCCTGTAGGATTTTCACTCCAACCCTGTTCCTGGAGAGAGACCCTCCTGTAGGGTTTTCACTCCAACCCTGTTCCTGGAGAGATACCATCCTGTAGGTTTTCACTCCAACCCTGTTCCTGGAGAGATACCCAGGAGAGGGTTTTCACTCCAACCCTGTTCCTGGAGAGCTACCATCCTGTAGGTTTTCACTACAACCCTGTTCCTGGAGAGCTACCATCCTGTAGGTTTTCACTCCAACCCTGTTCCTGGAGAGCTACCATCCTGTAGGTTTTCACTCCAACCCTGTTCCCGGAGAGCTACCATCCTGTAGGTTTTCACTCCAACCCTGTTCCTGGAGAGAGATCTCCTGTAGGGTTTTCACTCCAACCCTGTTCCTGGAGAGATACCCTCCTGTAGGGTTTTCACTCCAACCCTGTTCCTGGAGAGCTACCCTCCTGTAGGGTTTTCACTCCAACCCTGTTCCTGGAGAGATACCCTCCTGTAGGATTTTCACTCCAACCCTGTTCCTGGAGAGAGACCCTCTTTAGGGTTTTCACTCCAACCCTGTTCCTGGAGAGCTACCATCCTGTAGGGTTTTCACTCCAACCCTGTTCCTGGAGAGAGACCCTCCTGTAGGGTTTTCACACCAACCCTGTTCCTGGAGAGATACCCTCCTGTAGGGTTTTAACTCCAACCCTGTTCATGGAGAGCTACCATCCTGTAGGGTTTTCACTCCAACCCTGTTCTTGGAGAGAGACCCTCCTGTAGGGTTTTCACTCCAACCCTGTTCCTGGAGAAACCCTCCTGTAGGGTTTTCACTCCAACCCTGTTCCTGGAGAGATACCCTCCTGTAGGGTTTTCACTCCAACCCTGTTCCTGGAGATACCCTCCTGTAGGGTTTTCACTCCAACCCTGTTCCTGGAGAGAGACCCTCCTGTAGGGTTTTCACTCCAACCCTGTTCCTGGAGAGAGACCCTCCTGTAGGGTTTTCACTCCAACCCTGTTCCTGGAGAGCTACCATCCTGTAGGTTTTCACTCCAACCCTGTTCCTGGAGAGCTGCACTCCTGTAGGTTTTCACTCCAACCCTGTTCCTGGAGAGAGACCCTCCTGTAGGGTTTTCACTCCAGACCTGTTCCTGGAGAGATACACTCCTGTAGGGTTTTCACTCCAACCCTGTTCCTGGAGAGAGACCCTCCTGTAGGGTTTTCACTCCAACCCTGTTCCTGGAGAGAGACCCTCCTGTAGGTTTTCACTCCAACCCTGTTCCTGGAGAGATACCCTCCTGTAGGGTTTTCACTCCAACCCTGTTCCTGGAGAGAGACCCTCCTGTAGGGTTTTCACTCCAACCCTGTTCCTGGAGAGAGACCCTCCTGTAGGGTTTTCACTCCAACCCTGTTCCTGGAGAGAGACCCTCCTGTAGGGTTTTCACTCCAACCCTGTTCCTGGAGAGACCCTCCTGTAAGGTTTTCACTCCAACCCTGTTCCTGGAGATACCCTCCTGTAGGGTTTTCACTCCAACCCTGTTCCTGGAGAGATACCCTCCTGTAGGGTTTTCACTCCAACCCTGTTCCTGGAGAGAGACCCTCCTGTAGGGTTTTCACTCCAACCCTGTTCCTGGAGAGAGTCCCTCCTGTAGGGTTTTCACTCCATCCCTGTTCCTGGAGAGCTACCATCCTGTAGGGTTTTCACTCCAACCCTGTTCCTGGAGAGATACCCTCCTGTAGGGTTTTCACTCCAACCCTGTTCCTGGAGAGAGACCTTCCTGTAGGGTTTTCACTCCAACCCTGTTCCTGGAGAGAAACCCTCCTGTAGGGTTTTCACTCCAACCCTATTCCTGGAGAGAGACCCTCCTGTATGGTTTCACTCCAACCTTATTCCTTCCTGGTTTTCACTCCAACCCTGTTCCTGGAGAGCTACCCTCCTGTAGGGTTTTCACTCCAATAAGGTTCAGCTTTATCAACCAGCTAATTATTATAATCAGGTGTGGCCCGATTAGGGATGCAGGGAAAACCAGGAAGGAACCGGGTTGGAGTGAAAACCAGGAAGGAACCGGGTTGGAGTGAAAACCAAGAAGGAACTAGGTTGGAGTGAAAACCAGGAAGGAACAGGGTTGGAGTGAAAACCAGGAAGGAACAGGGTTGGAGTGAAAACCAGGAAGGAACCGGGTTGGAGTGAAAACCAGGAAGGAACCGGGTTGGAGTGAAAACCAGGAAGGAACAGGGTTGGAGTGAAAACCAGGAAGGAACAGTGTTGGTGTGAAAACCAGGAAGGAACCGGGTTGGAGTGAAAACCAGGAAGGAACAGGGTTGGAGTGAAAACCAGGAAGGAACAGGGTTGGAGTGAAAACCAGGAAGGAACAGGGTTGGAGTGAAAACCAGGAAGGAACAAGGTTGGAGTGAAAACCAGGAAGGAACAGGGTTGGAGTGAAAACCAGGAAGGAACATGGTTGGAGTGAAAACCTACAGGATGGTAGCTCTCCAGGAACAGGGTTGGAGTGAAAACCTACAAGACTGCAGCTCCCAACATTTCATATAATGTTATAATATTATTATTGAAATAAAAGAAAACAATCGTTTATTATTATTAAACCTTTATTTAACCAGGAAGGGCTCATTGAGATTTGAAATCTATTTTTCAAGAGCGTCGTGGCCAAGATAGGCAGCATCAAGTCATTACACAATTACAGACAGACAACATGAAAAACTACAAGTAATCTAGTAAAAACATTAGAAATCACAGGAGTATAACGAAATCATAAAACAACAAATTTAAAAACATTGACAGGTCAAGGAATCAGCCTCAAAATCCTTCATCAATGATTTAAAAAAGTTATTCCAGTTTAAATCTATTTTTGAACGGCGTTCCAAGCTGATTGCGCAGAGTACATAAAAGCCCTTTGTTATGGGTGGAAGATGGCACAATGATGCCATATGTTGGTAAATGTTCATTACTGCAACTCCAGTGTTTTACCGGTGTACTTGAGATACCCGGATGTTTTGCAATATACTGAACAAGACTGGTTACTCGCATCAATGCCTCTGCCTCGTCATTTAACATTCAAACACCCTTTTACAAAATTCAGTTCAGACATTTGGAACAGTTAGCAGGATAAAATCCTGCAAACGAAGAGAATACCCACTAGATTTCTGAAGAATAAAAATGGCCCCAAAAAATGGTGGTAAACCCCTAAATGGCTTTGTAAATAAAAGTATACCAGTGACTGAGTTTACGAGTGGCTATAGAAGGCCAGCCAACCCTGGTGTATAAAGTGCAGTGGTGCGTAAGGGTTTAAAATAAATCTCAATGCTCCATAGTAATAATATAATAATAATAATAATTTATCCAAAGCGACTTACAGTCATGTGCGCATACATTTTTACATATGGGTGGTCCCGGGGATCGAACCCACTACCCTGGCGTTACAAGCGCCATGCTCTACCAGCTGAGCTACAGAGGACCGCAGTGAAGGGTGTCAGTTGATCTCAAACACTGAGCTGAAGCGTTCTTAAATAAAAATATCTCCCTAGTCTAGTCTAGGCTGAGACTACCCTCCTTATGGGTTCAAAAGAAAAAACAGGCCTTATTCCTAAAATAACATCCCAACTTCAGCTTCGATTTTTTTCTAAGTTGTTGAATATGCAATGTAAAAGAGAGGCCGTCATCAATTAAAATGTCAAGATATTTACATGAGGTAAGAGCCTCCATCTCATTGCCCTGACAGGTAGTAAAAGGTGAAAGGTTCAGAGGTCTGTTTCTTGCTTTAGAAAACACCATTAGTTTAGTTTTGTCAGCATTGAGGATAAGCTTCAATTGACACAAGGTACGTTGAACAGTATAAAAAGCAGTTTGCAAGTTCTGGAAAGCTTTTGTGAGAGACGAGGCACAACAATAAATAACAGTATCAGCATTTTGCACATTTTTTGTCTAAATTATTTATATAAATAGTGAAGAGGGCACACCATTACAGACAGACCATTTAACAGACATGAGCCCATCAAATTTAGTGCACTGAGTTCTATCCGACAGATAGTTAACAAACCATGCTACTGCTCCGAAAGACCTACGCTGGACAATCTCTGCCTCAGTATAGCATGATCAACTGTAGCAAAAGCCTAAGAGAGATCAATAAAAAGTGAGACACAGTGCTGTTAAAAGTGATTCACTTTTTTGCATGAAAATAAAATAAAACGTTTCCCTCAACTTCGTTACCCACTCCAGTCAGCAGATGGCGATGTGGGACTTTAAGGCTATGCTGCTAGTGTGACGTATAATCTAGTGGACGGGACACTTCTTTCAACAGCAGCAACAGTTAGTCAGACACCTCGGTAGCTTGCTAGCCAAAATAGCCCAACCAATAAAGCTCTTTAGACGCTTTCGTGTATATTAGCCACTGTGTTTTAAACCCACTTCTGTCGTCTAGTTAGTTATCCCATTTAATTTCATATTTACGGTGTTGTTGTTATTGGTCAGCTAGCTGGCTGGTTAAGTTAGCACTAGCCTAGCTAGCTAACACCCCGACCATGAGGTCACTAAGCTACTCTCCTCCTGCTAAAGAAGAGGAGGTCTGCTGGACGGAGAAAGAGGGTCTGTGGCTGAACGTTGTCGTGAAAGAGGAGGAGGAAGAGGAGGATGTCACAGTAAAGAAAGAAGTAGAGGGTGAAGCTGTTACGGTGAAAGAAGAAGAGAAAGACGTTACAGTGAAAGAAGAGGAAGACGCGTTCAGAGTGAAAGAGGAGGAGGATGTTACTGTGAAGGAAGAGGAGGATACCGTTTTTGGAGTGAAGGAGGAGGGAGAGATAACTGTCATATTGGAAGAGGAGAAGGAAGAAGACGAGACAGGAGATCTGATTAACACCAGTAAGGAATGTCTTAATAACAGGAGCACACACTATGAATGCCTCATGAGCTTAGTTCAACTGTCGTACCCCATCAGAACACAAACTAGAAGCTTGTTTTACTCTGTTTAGAAACAATGTAAATGTAAACCAACACTGTATAGCCTCAACATGGTTAAAATTATAATGTTGATATCATTGATGGTCTGTCCTTGGATCCATAGGTCTGTCTATGAATTTGAGAGTGGTTACATTTAACCTCAGCTTATTACCAAAACGCTTTGTTATCGTTTTTCAGCTGCAGATTACTATCCAGGATTTAAATCAGCAACACAATGGCCACTCTGACACTTGTTTTGGGTCAACGGCTGAGGGATGGGGCTGGAGAAATGTAACCGCTCTCAGATTCACGGACAAACCTATTTACCTTAACCCAATGACGGAATAAAGGAGTGTGACGTTACTCCTTAGTCCAAGGACCGTACGTGTTATGTTGAAAGGGGGGCTTGGCTCTGGAAGCCAAAACTGCCAATACTCCATCTAAACGCATATAGCTCATTAGCACAGGGTACGCCTCTGTTTTCGTAAAACAAGCTTTGTAACATGAAAATATGGCCGTGCGGGAACACTAACCCTGTAAATGTGCGGTAATTTAACCTTTAAAAAATATATATATATATATATATTGTTGCTGATTTGAAAGATACGTTCCTTATGTTTCCAAAACCGTACCGCAAGCATTGCATTTTAATGTTCAGAACGAGCGTCGGGACTCGTAACAACCCCCCCAGATGATAGTATTGTCAATAGGCGCTAAATGAATGTTACCTTGAGGCCAGGCACCTCACCCTCATAAGGTGTTTTATTTTTAATTTTTTTGAAAGAAAGGTCCGTAAAATGCATTTTTGGTGCATAAAAAAAAAAAAAGGAAATGTAATCTAGAATAAAAATCTAAAACGTATCAACAATTCCCTCTGTAAAAGTCTGGAGAATGTCTAAGGGTAACCACCCAGACTTTGGTGAAGTCTGGAGAATGTCTAAGGGTAAAACCACACAGACTTTGGTGAAGTCTGGAGAATGTCTAAGGGTAACCACCCAGACTTTGGTGAAGTCTGGAGAATGTCTAAGGGTAACCACCCAGACTTTGGTGAAGTCTGGATAATGTCTAAGGGTAACCACCCAGACTTTGGTGAAGTCTGGAGAATGTCTAAGGGTAACCACCCAGACTTTGGTGAAGTCTGGAGAATGTCTAAAGGTAACCACCCAGACTTTGGTGAAGTCTGGAGAATGTCTAAAGGTAACCACCCAGACTTTGGTGAAGTCTGGAGAATGTCTAAGGGTAACCACCCAGACTTTGGTGAAGTCTGGAGAATGTCTAAGGGTAACCACCCAGACTTTGGTGAAGTCTGGAGAATGTCTAAGGGTAACCACCCAGACTTTGGTGAAGTCTGGAGAATGTCTAAGGGTAACCACCCAGACTTTGGTGAAGTCTGGAGAATGTCTAAGGGTAACCACCCAGACTTTGGTGAAGTCTGGAGAATGTCTAAGGGTAACCACCCAGACTTTGGTGAAGTCTGGAGAATGTCTAAGGGTAAAACCACACAGACTTTGGTGAATGCAGATGCTTCTGAAGCTGAGAAAATTGAGTTTTGGGAAGAGTCTGACATTCAGGAAATGGCAGTTAAAGACAAGTACACTGAATTTAGCCTACCTTCACCAATATAGGGCCCAATCACCATCTCTTCAAAGTAACCTACTACATATAGTCTAGTTAGTAACATTCTTTATGAAATTAGCATTTTAAATGAGGTATGATTCAATATTTGAACGGTGTAGTGAGCTTGGAAATTATGGATGTATGTCCATTTAAAAAAATGTTGAGGATGGAAGTATGATAAAGTAAAGACAATATACATTTACATCAAGTTTTTGTAATTTTTTATGTTTACTTTGAAAGTACTCATTAAAATGCCCAACATATTAAAAAATGTCACAATTGATAAGTAGATGATAAATGTCATTTTAAACCCAACACCTAGCGACCTCGTCGAGAGGTTCGAACCTCTTAGCTTAACGGTTAAGGTGTCTGTAGTCTCCAGGGGCTACCCCCTGAATTGGCTACACTATGAATACAAGGACTGGCCATCCATAAGGTTAAGGTGTCTGTAGTCTCCAGGGGCTACCCCCTGAATTGGCTACACTATGAATACAAGGACTGGCCATCCATAAGGTTAAGGTGTCTGTAGTCTGTGGATCTGGGTTCCAGGGGCTACCCCCTGAATTGGCTACACTATGAATACAAGGACTGGCCATCCATAGGGTCAAGGTGTCTGTAGTCTCCAGGGGCTACCCCCTGAATTGGCTACACTATGAATACAAGGACTGGCCATCCATAAGGTTAAGGTGTCTGTAGTCTGTGGACCTGGGTTCCTAGGGGCTACCCCCTGAATTGGCTACACTATGAATACAAGGACTGGCCATCCATAAGGTCAAGGTGTCTGTAGTCTCCAGGGGCTACCCCCTGAATTGGCTACACTATGAATACAAGGACTGGCCATCCATAAGGTCAAGGTGTCTGTAGTCTCCAGGGGCTACCCCCTGAATTGGCTACACTATGAATACAAGGACTGGCCATCCATAAGGTCAAGGTGTCTGTGGACCTGGGTTCCTAGGGGCTACCCCCTGAATTGGCTACACTATGAATACAAGGACTGGCCATCCATAAGGTCAAGGTGTCTGTAGTCTGTGGACCTGGGTTCCTAGGGGCTACCCCCTGAATTGGCTACACTATGAATACAAGGACTGGCCATCCATAAGGTTAAGGTGTCTGTAGTCTGTGGACCTGGGTTCCTAGGGGCTACCCCCTGAATTGGCTACACTATGAATACAAGGACTGGCCATCCATAGGGTCAAGGTGTCTGTGGACCTGGGTTCCTAGGGGCTACCCCCTGAATTGGCTACACTATGAATACAAGGACTGGCCATCCATAAGGTTAAGGTGTCTGTAGTCTGTGGACCTGGGTTCCTAGGGGCTACCCCCTGAATTGGCTACACTATGAATACAAGGACTGGCCATCCATAAGGTCAAGGTGTCTGTAGTCTCCAGGGGCTACCCCCTGAATTGGCTACACTATGAATACAAGGACTGGCCATCCATAAGGTCAAGGTGTCTGTAGTCTGTGGACCTGGGTTCCTAGGGGCTACCCCCTGAATTGGCTACACTATGAATACAAGGACTGGCCATCCATAAGGTCAAGGTGTCTGTAGTCTCCAGGGGCTACCCCCTGAATTGGCTACACTATGAATACAAGGACTGGCCATCCATAAGGTCAAGGTGTCTGTAGTCTGTGGACCTGGGTTCTAGGGGCTACCCCCTGAATTGGCTACACTATGAATACAAGGACTGGCCATCCATAAGGTCAAGGTGTCTGTGGACCTGGGTTCCTAGGGGCTACCCCCTGAATTGGCTACACTATGAATACAAGGACTGGCCATCCATAAGGTCAAGGTGTCTGTAGTCTCCAGGGGCTACCCCCTGAATTGGCTACACTATGAATACAAGGACTGGCCATCCATAAGGTTAAGGTGTCTGTAGTCTGTGGACCTGGGTTCCTAGGGGCTACCCCCTGAATTGGCTACACTATGAATACAAGGACTGGCCATCCATAAGGTTAAGGTGTCTGTAGTCTGTGGACCTGGGTTCCTAGGGGCTACCCCCTGAATTGGCTACACTATGAATACAAGGACTGGCCATCCATAAGGTTAAGGTGTCTGTAGTCTCCAGGGGCTACCCCCTGAATTGGCTACACTATGAATACAAGGACTGGCCATCCATAAGGTCAAGGTGTCTGTAGTCTGTGGACCTGGGTTCCTAGGGGCTACCCCCTGAATTGGCTACACTATGAATACAAGGACTGGCCATCCATAAGGTTAAGGTGTCTGTAGTCTGTGGACCTGGGTTCCTAGGGGCTACCCCCTGAATTGGCTACACTATGAATACAAGGACTGGCCATCCATAAGGTTAAGGTGTCTGTAGTCTGTGGATCTGGGTTCCTAGGGGCTACCCCCTGAATTGGCTACACTATGAATACAAGGACTGGCCATCCATAAGGTCAAGGTGTCTGTAGTCTGTGGACCTGGGTTCCTAGGGGCTACCCCCTGAATTGGCTACACTATGAATACAAGGACTGGCCATCCATAAGGTCAAGGTGTCTCTAGTCTGTGGACCTGGGTTCCTAGGGGCTACCCCCTGAATTGGCTACACTATGAATACAAGGACTGGCCATCCATAAGGTCAAGGTGTCTGTAGTCTGTGGACCTGGGTTCCAGGGACTACCCCCTGAATTGGCTACACTATGAATACAAGGACTGGCCATCCATAAGGTTAAGGTGTCTGTAGTCTCCAGGGGCTACCCCCTGAATTGGCTACACTATGAATACAAGGACTGGCCATCCATAAGGTTAAGGTGTCTGTAGTCTGTGGACCTGGGTTCCTAGGGGCTACCCCCTGAATTGGCTACACTATGAATACAAGGACTGGCCATCCATAAGGTCAAGGTGTCTGTAGTCTCCAGGGGCTACCCCCTGAATTGGCTACACTATGAATACAAGGACTGGCCATCCATAAGGTTAAGGTGTCTGTAGTCTGTGGACCTGGGTTCCTAGGGGCTACCCCCTGAATTGGCTACACTATGAATACAAGGACTGGCCATCCATAAGGTTAAGGTGTCTGTAGTCTCCAGGGGCTACCCCCTGAATTGGCTACACTATGAATACAAGGACTGGCCATCCATAAGGTCAAGGTGTCTGTGGACCTGGGTTCCTAGGGGCTACCCCCTGAATTGGCTACACTATGAATACAAGGACTGGCCATCCATAAGGTTAAGGTGTCTGTAGTCTCCAGGGGCTACCCCCTGAATTGGCTACACTATGAATACAAGGACTGGCCATCCATAAGGTTAAGGTGTCTGTAGTCTCCAGGGGCTACCCCCTGAATTGGCTACACTATGAATACAAGGACTGGCCATCCATAAGGTCAAGGTGTCTGTAGTCTCCAGGGGCTACCCCCTGAATTGGCTACACTATGAATACAAGGACTGGCCATCCATAAGGTTAAGGTGTCTGTAGTCTGTGGATCTGGGTTCCTAGGGGCTACCCCCTGAATTGGCTACACTATGAATACAAGGACTGGCCATCCATAAGGTCAAGGTGTCTGTAGTCTGTGGATCTGGGTTCCTAGGGGCTACCCCCTGAATTGGCTACACTATGAATACAAGGACTGGCCATCCATAAGGTTAAGGTGTCTGTAGTCTGTGGACCTGGGTTCCTAGGGGCTACCCCCTGAATTGGCTACACTATGAATACAAGGACTGGCCATCCATAAGGTTAAGGTGTCTGTAGTCTGTGGACCTGGGTTCCAGGGGCTACCCCCTGAATTGGCTACACTATGAATACAAGGACTGGCCATCCATAAGGTCAAGGTGTCTGTAGTCTCCAGGGGCTACCCCCTGAATTGGCTACACTATGAATACAAGGACTGGCCATCCATAAGGTCAAGGTGTCTGTAGTCTGTGGACCTGGGTTCCTAGGGGCTACCCCCTGAATTGGCTACACTATGAATACAAGGACTGGCCATCCATAAGGTTAAGGTGTCTGTAGTCTCCAGGGGCTACCCCCTGAATTGGCTACACTATGAATACAAGGACTGGCCATCCATAAGGTCAAGGTGTCTGTAGTCTGTGGACCTGGGTTCTAGGGGCTACCCCCTGAATTGGCTACACTATGAATACAAGGACTGGCCATCCATAAGGTCAAGGTGTCTGTGGACCTGGGTTCCTAGGGGCTACCCCCTGAATTGGCTACACTATGAATACAAGGACTGGCCATCCATAAGGTCAAGGTGTCTGTAGTCTCCAGGGGCTACCCCCTGAATTGGCTACACTATGAATACAAGGACTGGCCATCCATAAGGTTAAGGTGTCTGTAGTCTGTGGACCTGGGTTCCTAGGGGCTACCCCCTGAATTGGCTACACTATGAATACAAGGACTGGCCATCCATAAGGTTAAGGTGTCTGTAGTCTGTGGACCTGGGTTCCTAGGGGCTACCCCCTGAATTGGCTACACTATGAATACAAGGACTGGCCATCCATAAGGTTAAGGTGTCTGTAGTCTCCAGGGGCTACCCCCTGAATTGGCTACACTATGAATACAAGGACTGGCCATCCATAAGGTCAAGGTGTCTGTAGTCTGTGGACCTGGGTTCCTAGGGGCTACCCCCTGAATTGGCTACACTATGAATACAAGGACTGGCCATCCATAAGGTTAAGGTGTCTGTAGTCTGTGGACCTGGGTTCCTAGGGGCTACCCCCTGAATTGGCTACACTATGAATACAAGGACTGGCCATCCATAAGGTTAAGGTGTCTGTAGTCTGTGGATCTGGGTTCCTAGGGGCTACCCCCTGAATTGGCTACACTATGAATACAAGGACTGGCCATCCATAAGGTCAAGGTGTCTGTAGTCTGTGGACCTGGGTTCCTAGGGGCTACCCCCTGAATTGGCTACACTATGAATACAAGGACTGGCCATCCATAAGGTCAAGGTGTCTCTAGTCTGTGGACCTGGGTTCCTAGGGGCTACCCCCTGAATTGGCTACACTATGAATACAAGGACTGGCCATCCATAAGGTCAAGGTGTCTGTAGTCTGTGGACCTGGGTTCCAGGGACTACCCCCTGAATTGGCTACACTATGAATACAAGGACTGGCCATCCATAAGGTTAAGGTGTCTGTAGTCTCCAGGGGCTACCCCCTGAATTGGCTACACTATGAATACAAGGACTGGCCATCCATAAGGTTAAGGTGTCTGTAGTCTGTGGACCTGGGTTCCTAGGGGCTACCCCCTGAATTGGCTACACTATGAATACAAGGACTGGCCATCCATAAGGTCAAGGTGTCTGTAGTCTCCAGGGGCTACCCCCTGAATTGGCTACACTATGAATACAAGGACTGGCCATCCATAAGGTTAAGGTGTCTGTAGTCTGTGGACCTGGGTTCCTAGGGGCTACCCCCTGAATTGGCTACACTATGAATACAAGGACTGGCCATCCATAAGGTTAAGGTGTCTGTAGTCTCCAGGGGCTACCCCCTGAATTGGCTACACTATGAATACAAGGACTGGCCATCCATAAGGTCAAGGTGTCTGTGGACCTGGGTTCCTAGGGGCTACCCCCTGAATTGGCTACACTATGAATACAAGGACTGGCCATCCATAAGGTTAAGGTGTCTGTAGTCTCCAGGGGCTACCCCCTGAATTGGCTACACTATGAATACAAGGACTGGCCATCCATAAGGTTAAGGTGTCTGTAGTCTCCAGGGGCTACCCCCTGAATTGGCTACACTATGAATACAAGGACTGGCCATCCATAAGGTCAAGGTGTCTGTAGTCTCCAGGGGCTACCCCCTGAATTGGCTACACTATGAATACAAGGACTGGCCATCCATAAGGTTAAGGTGTCTGTAGTCTGTGGATCTGGGTTCCTAGGGGCTACCCCCTGAATTGGCTACACTATGAATACAAGGACTGGCCATCCATAAGGTCAAGGTGTCTGTAGTCTGTGGATCTGGGTTCCTAGGGGCTACCCCCTGAATTGGCTACACTATGAATACAAGGACTGGCCATCCATAAGGTTAAGGTGTCTGTAGTCTGTGGACCTGGGTTCCTAGGGGCTACCCCCTGAATTGGCTACACTATGAATACAAGGACTGGCCATCCATAAGGTTAAGGTGTCTGTAGTCTGTGGACCTGGGTTCCAGGGGCTACCCCCTGAATTGGCTACACTATGAATACAAGGACTGGCCATCCATAAGGTCAAGGTGTCTGTAGTCTCCAGGGGCTACCCCCTGAATTGGCTACACTATGAATACAAGGACTGGCCATCCATAAGGTCAAGGTGTCTGTAGTCTGTGGACCTGGGTTCCTAGGGGCTACCCCCTGAATTGGCTACACTATGAATACAAGGACTGGCCATCCATAAGGTTAAGGTGTCTGTAGTCTCCAGGGGCTACCCCCTGAATTGGCTACACTATGAATACAAGGACTGGCCATCCATAAGGTTAAGGTGTCTGTAGTCTGTGGACCTGGGTTCCTAGGGGCTACCCCCTGAATTGGCTACACTATGAATACAAGGACTGGCCATCCATAAGGTTAAGGTGTCTGTAGTCTCCAGGGGCTACCCCCTGAATTGGCTACACTATGAATACAAGGACTGGCCATCCATAAGGTCAAGGTGTCTGTAGTCTCCAGGGGCTACCCCCTGAATTGGCTACACTATGAATACAAGGACTGGCCATCCATAAGGTCAAGGTGTCTGTGGACCTGGGTTCCTAGGGGCTACCCCCTGAATTGGCTACACTATGAATACAAGGACTGGCCATCCATAAGGTTAAGGTGTCTGTGGATCTGGGTTCCTAGGGGCTACCCCCTGAATTGGCTACACTATGAATACAAGGACTGGCCATCCATAAGGTTAAGGTGTCTGTAGTCTCCAGGGTCTACCCCCTGAATTGGCTACACTATGAATACAAGGACTGGCCATCCATAAGGTTAAGGTGTCTGTAGTCTGTGGACCTGGGTTCCTAGGGGCTACCCCCTGAATTGGCTACACTATGAATACAAGGACTGGCCATCCATAAGGTCAAGGTGTCTGTAGTCTCCAGGGGCTACCCCCTGAATTGGCTACACTATGAATACAAGGACTGGCCATCCATAAGGTTAAGGTGTCTGTAGTCTGTGGACCTGGGTTCCTAGGGGCTACCCCCTGAATTGGCTACACTATGAATACAAGGACTGGCCATCCATAAGGTTAAGGTGTCTGTAGTCTGTGGACCTGGGTTCCTAGGGGCTACCCCCTGAATTGGCTACACTATGAATACAAGGACTGGCCATCCATAAGGTCAAGGTGTCTGTGGACCTGGGTTCCTAGGGGCTACCCCCTGAATTGGCTACACTATGAATACAAGGACTGGCCATCCATAAGGTCAAGGTGTCTGTGGACCTGGGTTCCAGGGGCTACCCCCTGAATTGGCTACACTATGAATACAAGGACTGGCCATCCATAAGGTCAAGGTGTCTGTGGACCTGGGTTCCTAGGGGCTACCCCCTGAATTGGCTACACTATGAATACAAGGACTGGCCATCCATAAGGTTAAGGTGTCTGTAGTCTGTGGACCTGGGTTCCAGGGGCTACCCCCTGAATTGGCTACACTATGAATACAAGGACTGGCCATCCATAAGGTCAAGGTGTCTGTAGTCTGTGGACCTGGGTTCCTAGGGGCTACCCCCTGAATTGGCTACACTATGAATACAAGGACTGGCCATCCATAAGGTTAAGGTGTCTGTAGTCTGTGGACCTGGGTTCCAGGGGCTACCCCCTGAATTGGCTACACTATGAATACAAGGACTGGCCATCCATAAGGTCAAGGTGTCTGTAGTCTGTGGATCTGGGTTCCTAGGGGCTACCCCCTGAATTGGCTACACTATGAATACAAGGACTGGCCATCCATAAGGTTAAGGTGTCTGTAGTCTCCAGGGGCTACCCCCTGAATTGGCTACACTATGAATACAAGGACTGGCCATCCATAAGGTTAAGGTGTCTGTGGACCTGGGTTCCTAGGAGCTACCCCCTGAATTGGCTACACTATGAATACAAGGACTGGCCATCCATAAGGTCAAGGTGTCTGTAGTCTCCAGGGGCTACCCCCTGAATTGGCTACACTATGAATACAAGGACTGGCCATCCATAAGGTCAAGGTGTCTGTAGTCTGTGGACCTGGGTTCCTAGGGGCTACCCCCTGAATTGGCTACACTATGAATACAAGGACTGGCCATCCATAAGGTTAAGGTGTCTGTAGTCTCCAGGGGCTACCCCCTGAATTGGCTACACTATGAATACAAGGACTGGCCATCCATAGGGTCAAGGTGTCTGTAGTCTCCAGGGGCTACCCCCTGAATTGGCTACACTATGAATACAAGGACTGGCCATCCATAAGGTCAAGGTGTCTGTGGACCTGGGTTCCAGGGGCTACCCCCTGAATTGGCTACACTATGAATACAAGGACTGGCCATCCATAAGGTCAAGGTGTCTGTAGTCTGTGGACCTGGGTTCCTAGGGGCTACCCCCTGAATTGGCTACACTATGAATACAAGGACTGGCCATCCATAGGGTTAAGGTGTCTGTGGACCTGGGTTCCTAGGGGCTACCCCCTGAATTGGCTACACTATGAATACAAGGACTGGCCATCCATAAGGTTAAGGTGTCTGTAGTCTGTGGACCTGGGTTCCTAGGGGCTACCCCCTGAATTGGCTACACTATGAATACAAGGACTGGCCATCCATAAGGTTAAGGTGTCTGTAGTCTGTGGACCTGGGTTCCTAGGGGCTACCCCCTGAATTGGCTACACTATGAATACAAGGACTGGCCATCCATAAGGTTAAGGTGTCTGTAGTCTCCAGGGGCTACCCCCTGAATTGGCTACACTATGAATACAAGGACTGGCCATCCATAAGGTCAAAATCATAGTTTTAACCTGGTTTTGAAGCTTTACAGGGTTTGTTTAAGATGGGCTAAGACAGTTGAAGTACACAGAGTATACCAATCATTAGGAACACCTTCCTAATATAGAGTTGCACCCCCCTCCCCCCCCCCCCCTCTTCCATCAGAACAGTCTCAATTCGTCGGGGCGTGGACTCTACAAGGTGTTCGAAAGCGTTCCACAGGGATGCTGGCCCCCCATGTTGACTCCAATGCTTTCCCACGGTCGTGTCAAGTTGGCTGGATGTCCTTTGGGTGGTGGATCATTCTTGATACACACGGGAAACCGTTGAGCGTGAAAAACCAAAGCAGCGTTGCAGTTCTTTTGACACAAACCGGTGCACCTGGCACCTACTACCATACCCCCGTTCAAAGGCACTTAAATATTTTGTCTTGCTCATTCAC
Organism: Coregonus lavaretus; assembly: GCF_964263955.1. Lineage (NCBI taxonomy): Eukaryota > Metazoa > Chordata > Actinopteri > Salmoniformes > Salmonidae > Coregonus > Coregonus lavaretus. The sequence goes on from NW_028156837.1 coordinate 78,245, forward strand.
CCTCTGAATGGCACACACACACAATCCATTTCTCAATTGTTTCAAGGCTTAAAAATCCTTCTTTAACCTCTCTCCTCCCCTTCATCTACACTGATTTAAGTGGATTTATCAAGTGATATCAATAAGAGATCATAGCTTTCACCTGGATTCACCTGATCAGTCTATGTCATGGAAAGAGCACGTGTCCTTAATGTTTTGTATACTCAGTGTATGAGGCATTTATCAGTTATATTCTTCAAGAATCAATAGCTATATATGGATATTTCTATAACGTAGGGTGCCAGTGAGGATTTCCTGTGGTGGACAGGTTGTAACAGCTGTTGATAAGTCATTAATAATAATCTGCCATTTTTGTCATTATAATAAGATATAAAGTCTAAACATAGATACATTCAATAAAATTCACACGTATTTAAAACCTCCGTTTTAAACCCTTTCTTATGGTTTGAGCCTTAATGAATTCTTAATGAATTCTTGATAACACTACTTTGCTTTCCTCTCCATTTATGGCAGTGTTTTCATTATATGATGTATGAAGCGTTTAACAGTTCAATTAGGCCCTAGGCATTGAATCCTGGATCTTGCTGTCAGACGTTTTTTTTTGTATTGGAGATCTCGGGAAATACACTTTAACTGAACACAGTTTTCATGGACAAAAATAAATAAAATGGAACGCTTCTACAGATGGGAAAAGATACTATCTTGTTACAATTACAAAATTCTCTAAAGACCAATGTATCAAAATAAAATACCAAATACTTAGTATTTAATCAATTACATTTTAGGAATTTAGTATTTTCAATTGTAAGTAAAGGGGCTTCCCTACAACAACATTCTCAGTAAAGGGCTTCCCTACAACATCATTCTCAGTAAAGCGCTTCCCTACAACAACATTCTAAGTAAAGGGCTTCCCTACAACAACATTCTCAGTAAAGGGCTTCCCTACAACAACATTCTCAGTAAAGGGCTTCCCTACAACAACATTCTCAGTAAAGGGCTTCCCTACAACAACATTCTAAGTAAAGGGCTTCCCTACAACAACATTCTCAGTAAAGGGTTTCCCTACAACAACATTCTCAGTAAAAGGCTTCCCTACAACAACATTCTCAGTAAAGGGCTTCCCTACAACATCATTCTCAGTAAGGGGCTTCCCTACAACAACATTCTCAGTAAAGGGCTTCCCTACAACAACATTCTCAGTAAAGGGCTTCCCTACAACAACATTCTCAGTAAAAGGCTTCCCTACAACAACATTCTCAGTAAAGGGCTTCCCTACAACATCATTCTCAGTAAAGCGCTTCCCTACAACAACATTCTAAGTAAAGGGCTTCCCTACAACAACATTCTCAGTAAAGGGCTTCCCTACAACAACATTCTCAGTAAAGGGCTTCCCTACAACAACATTCTCAGTAAAGGGCTTCCCTACAACAACATTCTCAGTAAAGGGCTTCCCTACAACAACATTCTCAGTAAAGGGCTTCCCTACAACAACATTCTCAGTAAAGGGCTTCCCTACAACAACATTCTCAGTAAAGGGCTTCCCTACAACAACAACATAAGTAAAAGGCTTCCCTACAACAACATTCTCAGTAAAGGGCTTCCCTACAACAACATTCTCAGTAAAGGGCTTCCCTACAACAACATTCTCAGTAAAGGGCTTCCCTACAACAACATTCTCAGTAAAGGGCTTCCCTACAACAACATTCTCAGTAAAGGGCTTCCCTACAACAACATTCTCAGTAAAGGGCTTCCCTACAACAACATTCTCAGTAAAGGGCTTCCCTACAACAACATTCTCAGTAAAGGGCTTCCCTACAACAACATTCTCAGTAAAGGGCTTCCCTACAACAACATTATCAGTAAAGGGCTTCCCTACAACAACATTCTCAGTAAAGGGCTTCCCTACAACAACATTCTAAGTAAAGGGCTTCCCTACAACAACATTCTCAGTAAAGGGCTTCCCTACAACAACATTCTCAGTAAAGGGCTTCCCTACAACAACATTCTAAGTAAAGGGCTTCCCTACAACAACATTCTCAGTAAAGGGCTTCCCTACAACAACATTCTCAGTAAAGGGCTTCCCTACAACAACATTCTCAGGAAAGGGCTTCCCTACAACAACATTCTCAGGAAAGGGCTTCCCTACAACAACATTCTCAGTAAAGGGCTTCCCTACAACAACATTCTCAGTAAAGGGCTTCCCTACAACAACATTCTCAGTAAAGGGCTTCCCTACAACAACATTCTCAGTAAAGGGCTTCCCTACAACAACATTATCAGTAACAGTAACAAAACAACTTGCTATGACTAAGTTTTTTTAATCTACCATAGTTGAATGGATAAGAGTGTCTGCTAAATGAGAAAATATCGTTACAAAACACCCACTGGGCGCATACTGGTTGAATCAACGTTGTTTCCACGTCATATCAATGAAATAGACGTTGAATTGACGTCTGTGCCCAGCGGGAACATTCTATTGTAGTTCAGGCCAATCAAATACAAATGGCCAAATACTCAAAAGTAATTAAAAAAGGTATTTCAAATACATGTAACATAAATACTGCCCGTCTCTGATTGCCTTTGTGTTATTGTTAGGTGAAATGATGGGTCCTACAGTAGGTCTATGTTATTGTTAGGTGAAGTTATGGGTCCTACAGTGGGTCTATGTTGTTGTTAGGTGAAGTTATGGGTCCTACAGTAGGTCTATGTTATTGTTAGGTGAAGTTATGGGTCCTACAGTAGGTCTATGTTATTGTTAGGTGAAGTTATGGGTCCTACAGTAGGTCTATGTTATTGTTAGGTGAAGTTATGGGTCCTACAGTAGGTCTATGTTATTGTTAGGTGAAGTTATGGGTCCTACAGTAGGTCTATGTTGTTAGGTGAAGTTATGGGTCCTACAGTAGGTCTATGTTATTGTTAGGTGAAGTTATGGGTCCTACAGTAGGTCTATGTTGTTAGGTGAAGTTATGGGTCCTACAGTAGGTCTATGTTATTGTTAGGTGAAGTTATGGGTCCTACAGTAGGTCTATGTTGTTAGGTGAAGTTATGGGTCCTACAGTAGGTCTATGTTATTGTTAGGTGAAGTTATGGGTCCTACAGTAGGTCTATGTTATTGTTAGGTGAAGTTATGGGTCCTACAGTAGGTCTATGTTATTGTTAGGTGAAGTTATGGGTCCTACAGTAGGTCTATGTTATTGTTAGGTGAAGTTATGGGTCCTACAGTAGGTCTATGTTATTGTTAGGTGAAGTTATGGGTCCTACAGTAGGTCTATGTTATTGTTAGGTGAAGTTATGGGTCCTACAGTAGGTCTATGTTGTTAGGTGAAGTTATGGGTCCTACAGTAGGTCTATGTTATTGTTAGGTGAAGTTATGGGTCCTACAGTAGGTCTATGTTATTGTTAGGTGAAGTTATGGGTCCTACAGTAGGTCTATGTTGTTAGGTGAAGTTATGGGTCCTACAGTAGGTCTATGTTATTGTTAGGTGAAGTTATGGGTCCTACAGTAGGTCTATGTTATTGTTAGGTGAAGTTATGGGTCCTACAGTAGGTCTATGTTATTGTTAGGTGAAGTTATGGGTCCTACAGTAGGTATATGTTGTTAGGTGAAGTTATGGGTCCTACAGTAGGTCTATGTTATTGTTAGGTGAAGTTATGGGTCCTACAGTAGGTCTATGTTGTTAGGTGAAGTTATGGGTCCTACAGTAGGTCTATGTTGTTAGGTGAAGTTATGGGTCCTACAGTAGGTCTATGTTATTGTTAGGTGAAGTTATGGGTCCTACAGTAGGTCTATGTTGTTAGGTGAAGTTATGGGTCCTACAGTAGGTCTATGTTGTTAGGTGAAGTTATGGGTCCTACAGTAGGTCTATGTTGTTAGGTGAAGTTATGGGTCCTACAGTAGGTCTATGTTGTTGTTAGGTGAAGTTATGGGTCCTACAGTAGGTCTATGTTGTTAGGTGAAGTTATGGGTCCTACAGTAGGTCTATGTTGTTAGGTGAAGTTATGGGTCCTACAGTAGGTCTGTGTTATTGTTAGGTGAAGTTATGGGTCCTACAGTAGGTCTATGTTATTGTTAGGTGAAGTTATGGGTCCTACAGTGGGTCTATTTTATTGTTAGGTGTTAAGTTATGGACCAATTTGGCATTTATTGTGTTTTATTCTTGTAAGTACACATGTGGAACTGCATAAAATTAGTTTTTTACTATTTTGTTTCAAATCATTTTTAAATGTTGATCCTAATGTCACAGATTGTCCCCTTTATTAATGGAATGACACATATATATAATTAATTAAGTCCAAAAATGGATGTACCCTTCCTGGATCGCCCCTTTAAATGGGCATTCTACAGATTTGAATTATCAAAGTTGGAGAGTTTATAACACATAGGTCTGGCTGCACAACCGTTTGGCAAACTTATTGCAAATTCAGAAATCATGTGACTAAACTGAATAAAAAGAAGAAGAAACTCCACCATGAAACAAAGATAAATGACATAAAGAATGATAGTAAAAAGCTTTGGAGCCCCTTCAAATGAAATTTTGGGAAAAAAGGCAAACTCAGCTCAATCATTCATTGAATCAGATGGCTCATTCATCACAAAACCAATTGATATTGCCAACTACTTTAATGATTTTATCATTGGCAAGGTTAGCAAATTTAGGCATGACAGCAACAATTGCTGACACTACACATCCAAGTATATCTGACCAAATTATGAAAGACAAGCGTTGTAATTTTGAATTCCGTAAAGTGAGTGTGGAAGAGGTGAAAAAAGTATTGCTGTCTATCAACAATGACAAGCCACCGGGGTCTGACAACTTGGATGGAAAATTACTGAGGATAATAGCGGACGGTATTGCCACTCCTATTTGCCATATGTTCAATTTAAGCCTACTAGAATGTGTGTGCCCTCAGGCCTGGAGGGAAGCAAAAGTCATTCCGCTACCTAAAAATAGTAAAGCCCCCTTTACTGGCTCAAATAGCCGACCAATTAACCTGTTACCAACCCTTAATAAACGTTTGGAAAAAATAGTGTTTGACCAGATACAATGCTATTTTACAGTAAACAAATTGACAACAAACTTTCAGCACGCTTATAGGGAAGGACATTCAACAAGCACAGCACTTACAAAAATGACTGATGATTGGCTGAGAGAAATTGATGAAAAAAAGATTGTGGGTGCTGTTTTGTTTTGCTTTTGACATTATCGCTCATAGTCTGTTGCTGGAAAAACTTGTGTTACGGCTTTACACCCCCTTGCTATATTGTGGAAAAGAGTTACCTGTCTAACAGAACACAGAGGGTGTTCTTTAATGGAAGCCTCTCCAACATAATCCAGATACAATCAGGAATTCCCCAGGGCAGCTGTCTAGGCCCCTTACTTTCTAAACAATTGGAAAATAGCGACACAGAGCTTAATGTGAGTTTCCTTGAGTAGCACTCCCGATCTTGCTCTGATAATGTGTGGTAATATTCAGAATACATTGTGAAGAACTAAAATCTAAGCTCACCATTTTTGCTCCACACAGATATACTACATCCATAACTAGAGGTTATTAGCATGGAGGAGTTCAGATATACTACATCCATAACTAGAGGTTATTAGCATGGAGGAGTTCAGATATACTACATCCATAACTAGAGGTTATTAGCATGGAGGAGTTCAGATATACTACATCCATAACTAGAGGTTATTAGCATGGAGGAGTTCAGATATACTACATCCATAACTAGAGGTTATTAGCATGGAGGAGTTCAGATATACTACATCCATAACTAGAGGTTATTAGCATGGAGGAGTACAGATATACTACATCCATAACTAGAGGTTATTAGCATGGAGGAGTTCAGATATACTACATCCATAACTAGCGGTTATTAGCATGGAGGAGTTCAGATATACTACATCCATAACTAGAGGTTATTAGCATGGAGGAGTTCAGATATACTACATCCATAACTAGAGGTTATTAGCATGGAGGAGTTCAGATATACTACATCCATAACTAGAGGTTATTAGCATGGAGGAGTTCAGATATACTACATCCATAACTAGAGGTTATTAGCATGGAGGAGTTCAGATATACTACATCCATAACTAGAGGTTATTAGCATGGAGGAGTTCAGATATACTACATCCATAACTAGAGGTTATTAGCATGGAGGAGTTCAGATATACTACATCCATAACTAGAGGTTATTAGCACGGAGGAGTTCAGATATACTACATCCATAACTAGAGGTTATTAGCACGGAGGAGTTCAGATATACTACATCCATAACTAGCGGTTAGTAGCATGGAGGAGTTCAGATATACTACATCCATAACTAGAGGTTATTAGCATGGAGGAGTTCAGATATACTACATCCATAACTAGAGGTTATTAGCATGGAGGAGTTCAGATATACTACATCCATAACTAGAGGTTATTAGCATGGAGGAGTTCAGATATACTACATCCATAACTAGAGGTTATTAGCATGGAGGAGTTCAGATATACTACATCCATAACTAGAGGTTATTAGCATGGAGGAGTACAGATATACTACATCCATAACTAGAGGTTATTAGCATGGAGGAGTTCAGATATACTACATCCATAACTAGCGGTTATTAGCATGGAGGAGTTCAGATATACTACATCCATAACTAGAGGTTATTAGCATGGAGGAGTTCAGATATACTACATCCATAACTAGAGGTTATTAGCATGGAGGAGTTCAGATATACTACATCCATAACTAGAGGTTATTAGCATGGAGGAGTTCAGATATACTACATCCATAACTAGAGGTTATTAGCATGGAGGAGTTCAGATATACTACATCCATAACTAGAGGTTATTAGCATGGAGGAGTTCAGATATACTACATCCATAACTAGAGGTTATTAGCATGGAGGAGTTCAGATATACTACATCCATAACTAGAGGTTATTAGCATGGAGGAGTTCAGATATACTACATCCATAACTAGCGGTTAGTAGCATGGAGGAGTTCAGATATACTACATCCATAACTAGAGGTTATTAGCATGGAGGAGTTCAGATATACTACATCCATAACTAGAGGTTATTAGCATGGAGGAGTTCAGATATACTACATCCATAACTAGAGGTTATTAGCATGGAGGAGTTCAGATATACTACATCCATAATTAGAGGTTATTAGCATGGAGGAGTTCAGATATACTACATCCATAACTAGAGGTTATTAGCATGGAGGAGTTCAGATATACTACATCCATAATTAGAGGTTATTAGCATGGAGGAGTTCAGATATACTACATCCAAAACTAGAGGTTATTAGCATGGAGGAGTTCAGATATACTACATCCATAACTAGAGGTTATTAGCATGGAGGAGTTCAGATATACTACATCCATAACTAGAGGTTATTAGCATGGAGGAGTTCAGATATACTACATCCATAACTAGAGGTTATTAGCATGGAGGAGTTCAGATATACTACATCCATAACTAGAGGTTATTAGCATGGAGGAGTTCAGATATACTACATCCATAACTAGAGGTTATTAGCATGGAGGAGTTCAGATATACTACATCCATAACTAGAGGTTATTAGCATGGAGGAGTTCAGATATACTACATCCATAACTAGAGGTTATTAGCACGGAGGAGTTCAGATATACTACATCCATAACTAGCGGTTAGTAGCATGGAGGAGTTCAGATATACTACATCCATAACTAGAGGTTATTAGCATGGAGGAGTTCAGATATACTACATCCATAACTAGAGGTTATTAGCATGGAGGAGTTCAGATATACTACATCCATAACTAGAGGTTATTAGCATGGAGGAGTTCAGATATACTACATCCATAACTAGAGGTTATTAGCATGGAGGAGTTCAGATATACTACATCCATAACTAGAGGTTATTAGCATGGAGGAGTTCAGATATACTACATCCATAACTAGAGGTTATTAGCATGGAGGAGTTCAGATATACTACATCCATAACTAGAGGTTATTAGCATGGAGGAGTTCAGATATACTACATCCATAACTAGAGGTTATTAGCATGGAGGAGTTCAGATATACTACATCCATAACTAGAGGTTATTAGCATGGAGGAGTTCAGATATACTACATCCATAACTAGAGGTTATTAGCACGGAGGAGTTCAGATATACTACATCCATAACTAGCGGTTAGTAGCATGGAGGAGTTCAGATATACTACATCCATAACTAGAGGTTATTAGCATGGAGGAGTTCAGATATACTACATCCATAACTAGAGGTTATTAGCATGGAGGAGTTCAGATATACTACATCCATAACTAGAGGTTATTAGCATGGAGGAGTTCAGATATACTACATCCATAACTAGAGGTTATTAGCATGGAGGAGTTTCTGCAACCAAATTGCGTGCGCATCACCCTTTAGTAAACACAGAAAGGGGCCTATATTGGTCACCAAATGTCGTCTGGCACACTGTTTAGGAATTCAGCAACTAATAACTTATTTCTAGCCTAGAATCATCAACTTTACTACTAATGTGATTTTTTTTTTACAAAATATGGCAATTGTTGCTCACTTGACCGTCAAGACAATTGTCAAAAAAAGTTTGTAAAAGCATTTAAACATTAATTACAGACGTCAATTGTTGTACAACATCATGGGTAAGCTCAAGGCATCAACTTTACCTCAAATAAACAGTGGATTTCTGCTGTTGAGGGCCTTTAACCATCTGTCTGACTTTGTCGTCCACACAGGAGAGAGACGTGACTATCGTGGATCCTCTGGGGAACCTCAACAACAACATGATGCTGACGAGGCAGAGAAAAGTCTCTCCAGATCAGAGTACCTCAAGAAACACCAGCGGAAACCCACAGGGAAGAAACTTCATTGCTCTGACTGTGGGAAGAGTTACTCAAGATCAGATTCACTAAAAGTACACCAGAGAATTCACACTGGAGAGAAACCTCACCATTGCTCTGACTGTGGGAAGAGATTCACCTATTCAGCAGACCTTAAAAGACACGAGAGAATCCATACAGGAGAGAAACCTTATAGCTGTGATCAATGTGGGAAGAGTTTTACAACATCTAGCCAGCTGACTATACACCAGAGAACACACACAGGAGAGAAATCTTACCACTGCTCTGACTGTGGAAAGAGTTTTGTTAAGTCAGGACATTTAAAATCACACCAGAGAACACACACAGTAGAGAAACCCTATAGCTGTAATCAATGTGGGAAGAGTTTTACTCACTCAAGCTGCCTTATAGTGCACCAGAGAACACACACAGGAGAGAAACCTTATAGCTGTGATCAATGTGGGAAGAGTTTTGTTACATCTAGCCGTCTGACTATACACCAGAGAACACACACAGGAGAGAAACCTTATAGCTGTGATCGATGTGGAAAGAGTTTTACTACATCTAGCCAGCTGACTATGCACCAGCGCACACACAGGAGAGAAACCTTATAGCTGTGCTCAATGTGGGAAGAGAGAGGAAATACATACATGAGGGGGGGAGGGAGGGGTGTTCTACTAAGCTATATACAATTGTTTTAAGAAGGTCATACCAAGGATCATTTAGCTATTTGATTTAGAATTTTAAGACCCCTTGAAGTATCCAAAAATATGTACAAAAATTATTTCATGAAACATTATTTGGGGACTTAACTGCTATTGGCCCATACAAACGCATTGAATGACGGATTCAATACATGGAACACAACTAATATCTAAAAGAAGTGTCTGTCCTATATCTGAGAGATAAAATAAAGATCAGGAAACATATTTTTTAACCCCATATTTTTTGTCATTAAACAGTCTCCATATATACTTCCCATTCATTATATTTCCCTGACATCACACTTATACATTGTAATTTTCGATTTACCGAATATAGTCGGATGTCTGCAGATGCGTTGTCTTCTAGCCAAGATATGAAATGCAATCATAACATTGACTGTAGCGCATATAATGCCCACACAACCGTTACCGGGGGTTCCATGACGACTGAAAACTCAACCGTGGGAAGAACGAGGGACACATTTCCGTGCAAGAGCGGTCCATTTAAAAATTAATTCATTCTTCCCTCGCCCTGCAAGTGTCATCTCGTCAGACGTCATGAAACGTCATCAGAAGTGTCCACTTAATTTGATGGCTGAGGTGAGAGGGTGTCTTTGGAAGAAGTAGAAGTAGAAGAAGTAGTAGTAGTAGTAGTAGTAGAAGTAGTAGAAGTAGTAGTAGAAGTAGCAGTAGTAGTAGTAGTAGTAGAAGTAGTAGCAGTAGTACTAGTACTAGTAGTAGTAGTATTTTGGTTTGTTGTGGGAGAACTGTTTGGGAGAGACGGTTAGCTAGCTAGCTAAACTCTAGAACGGCAGCTGGAAGAGGAGAATGAATTCGGATGGAGAGAGACGGAAGACAGAGTGGACTACCTGTGGTTGGATCAGAAGAAACGTGTGTTGCGTCTCACCCGATTTGATACGTTTGAAGTGTCGTGTGTGTCTCTTCGGAACAGGGCACCCCTCAAGGGTGTTATATCTGGCGTCTCCTGGGAAGTAGATGTTGAAGAGATTAAAAATATTCCTGGAGTGATTGATACACGTCGGTGTGGTGAATGAAGAAAAAGTGAAGTCTATCAGTTATTTTGGTTTTTGATATGGAGTCTCTCCCTACTGAAGTGCAGTTGAGGTATATTAACTACAGAGTCAGAGCATTTATCCCAAGACCAATGTGATCATTGTAAAGCTTTTGGGCATGTTTCAAGTGTTTGCAGAAGAGAGAATCCGAGATGTTCAAGTTGTGGAAAAGACAATATTATGTTTTATAAAAGTGATGAAAATGTGACATGTTGCAATTGTGGTGGGAACCATGAAGCCACGTCTTTCGAACGCCCCACAATGGTGAAAGAGAATGAGGTGGCCAAAGTCAGGGCTGTCCAGAGTATTTCATATGCAGCAGCTGTTAAAAGGGTTGAGGGTTTGAATGGTGCTCCTGAAGAGTCCATGGTGGTGGATAGGCCTTCACCGCAGGCTGCAAGGGGTTGCCTTTTCACCAGCAGGATCCTGACATTTTTAAAGGTTAAGAAGGTGGACTTTGTGGCCTTTTATAGCTATGGTGATTAATGGCACTGCCAAGGTGGAGAGAAGGTCCAGGAAGATATAAATCATTGTGGATGTGGCGGAGCGGTTCCTGGGGCTGAAAGATTTCTCGGTGAAGGAGTTACATGGAATATTGTCCCAAGCCGTACCACCGTCTCAGGTCAGAGGGAGATATGGAGATTTGAAAGAAGGAAGAGGTGGGAGTTTTTGTTTTGTCAATGTACTATTTTTATTTGGGTGGATTAAGTTAGTTTCCCTATTAAATATGGATTTTATTTTTTACCTTGTTTTGGTTTAAACCCGTCCCGTTTGTGGCGGCAATACACCTTTTTGGGTTGTAGTCGCCATAAAATGCAGCCATAGTGGGGTTGCCTGAAGTGCGAGTCATCTCCCCGGCCTTGAACACACCGTGCTGGGCTTTGTCCCGTGTTCTTGGACATAGGTATTAATTAGCTACGCTTTATTAGTGTTTGTTAACAGAGCTCGCTGACAGTGTAGTGCGTTCCCCTTTTCTACGTAATGAATCAAGCTAAAAACCTACGGTGATCAACCTGAATCCGAGTATAGCTTAGTTGTTGTTTCTGTCCAGTTAGTCGCCGGTGCACCGTGGATAGTATCCACTGCCGGTCTGCAAAACAACACATAACACAAGGTTTTTAAAGGAAATGACAGCCAAACCCCCAGCTACCTACCCAGTCTGAGTACCAGTCTCTTCAGCTAACATTCCCCTCCTTTCGGCAATCTCAACATGTGCTGGATTTACGGCGGAGTTGCTCTTTGGTTGTTGGAAATAACGTTCATATTTTCCACGACAACGTGTGGAGCCTCTAAAATGTAAATTCTAATTTATAACATAACAAGTCAAACAACAAATAATTTAGCTGTTAGCTTGTCATGTTGTATCGTGAGGCTTAAAATCAAGACTAGGAAGTTTTTGTGGTTGGAATTGCAGTGTTCAGTTTGAGAATTTAGACATGAGCTAGCAACTTTTGACAGACTGGTTTAAGTCTGGACGAACGAAACACGGTTGCTAAGCAACCGGATACCAACCGGAAACCAAACGCGTTTCTGTGGAGATAAAAAAAAAGTCAAGTCATGGTTCCAATATTTGCATAATCATTGTGATTGGCGGATAGCTGTGAGGGTGATCGAATCAGGATCAAATCCTCTGATGACGGGAGGCCCAGTACAGGAAGTGAATTAGCTAAAGAGATTGGTACCCAGGACCCATTTCAAGGCAGGAGCTTCATCACAACAACCAACAGCTCTGTGAATTATAGCCCCTCTTTACAACAACAACAATAATAATAATAATAATAATATGCCATTTAGCAGACGCTTTTATCCAAAGCGACATACAGTCATGTTACCTTCTTCGAACATTCTAGAAAACTGTTACATTTGCTCAAAGCAAAGTCAAGCAGTGCATGACTTGGACTGAAATAGGTTCCGGTACTCATTTTGGGTGCTGGTACTATTTTATATATTAGCGCAGGAGCTCCACAATACTTTTGAGCTGATATTTTATAAGAGGAACAGGAGCTCAAGCAGTAGAACATTTGAGGTGCCGGTACTCAGCTCCGGTGAGCTCCTGCCCAAGTCAAGCACTGGGGTAAAGGGGGAGTTATCTGGAGTTGAACTAATTCCTTTATGACAGAAAATAGCATTTTTGGGGTTCCCCTCACCATTTGCAATGAGATTGGTATCGTATAACTTGTGTGCAGTGTTCAGTGCCTCTTTGTATGCAGTCTGGTGATATGCCAGGACCTGGGCATGAGCAGTTAGCTTTGTTTTTCCTCTATATTCTCACTCATTACAAATCTGCACCAATCAGTGAACATATGCTTTCCTTTGTACGTCTCAATACAATAATATGATTTAATTAAAAAAATTTAAATGAAACTTTTTCTATGGAAATAAAACGCTTTTCTCTCAACTGCGTTTCCCACTCCAGTCGGCAGATGGCGATATGCGTCTTTCAGGCGATGCTACCAGTGTGACGTATAATCTAGTGGACGGGACGTTTCTTCGACAACAACAGCTAGTCAGACACCCCGGTAGCTTGCTAGCCAACATAGCCGAAATATTGGAGCTCTTTAGACGCTTTCGGCGTATATATTAGCCACTGTGTTTTAAACCCACTTCTCGACGTCTAGCTGTTATCCCGTGTCATTTCATATTTACGTTGTTAGTCATCAAGCTAGCTGGTTAAGTTAGCAGTAACACTAAGCTAGTTGCTAATGCTAGTTAGGTAGCTAGCTAACACCCCTGACAGGAGCTCACTAAACTACTCCCCCCCTGCTAAAGAAAGAGGTCTACTGGATGGAGGAAAAAACTCGAGAAAAGAAGAGAAGGATGTCACAGTAAAAAAAACAAAAAAAAGTTGAGGGTGAGGCTGTTACCGTGAAAGAAGAAGAGAAAGACGTTACGGTGAAAGAAGAAGGAGACGCGTTCAGAGTGAAAGAGGAGGAGGATGTTACAGTGAAAGAAGAGGAAGACGCGTTCAGAGTGAAAGAGGAGGAGGATGTTACAGTGAAAGAAGAGGAAGACGCGTTCAGAGTGAAAGAGGAGGAGGATGTTACAGTGAAAGAAGAGGAAGACGCGTTCAGAGTGAAAGAGGAGGAGGATGTTACAGTGAAAGAAGAGGAAGACGCGTTCAGAGTGAAAGAGGAGGAGGATGTTACAGTGAAAGAAGAGGAAGACGCGTTCAGAGTGAAAGAGGAGGAGGATGTTACAGTGAAAGAAGAGGAAGACACGTTCAGAGTGAAAGAGGAGGATGCAGTTTTTGGAATGAAGGAGGAGGAGATGACCGTCACAGTGAAAGAAGAGGAAGACGTTTTTGAAGTTAAGGAGGAAGGGGAGATTACTGTCACATTGGATGAGGAGGAAGAAGAAGAACAGAAGACTGGAGATCTGATTAACACCAGTAAATACAGTGAGTACTATCTTAAAAACAGGGGAACAAACTCTGCAGTTGTTGAACTAATGTGCGGTTTTAAAATGGCATTCTACACCTGAATATGTTTCTGTACTGTAGGAATTGATTAAGCGTGCAGGCGTCAACAAAATATTAATGGATCAAATGCTTCATTTTATTTTTCACAACGTTTTTAAACATCTGAATATCTCTTTCTGTAGTGCTTTGCGCAGTCTCTATACTCGACATCCCATGATGCAAAATCATTATTTTTTTAAAAACAGGATTTAAGATGATTAAATATCAATGATGTTAGGTCCATAGTTTTTCAGTTATAAGTTAGGCAGACTGATCTGATTTGAAATCTCTATGATACCATATCATATATTACAGCCAACTCATGTCTGATTTCAAATGACAAAGAGGACAGAACCAAGACAAGGAAAGATTATTTTGATTTGGATTAAATGTTCTAAAAATCCAATTGATATTGATGGTAAAACAGGTTCCTATTGATGGTAAAACAGGTTCCAATTGATATTGATGGTAAAACAGGTTCCAATTGATATTGATGGTAAAACAGGTTCCTATTGATGGTGAAACAGGTTCCAATTGATATTGATGGTAAAACAGGTTCCTATTGATGGTAAAACAGGTTCTAATTGATATTGATGGTAGAACAGGTTCCAATTGATATTGATGGTAAAACAGGTTCCAATTGATATTGATGGTAAAACAGGTTCCAATTGATATTGATGGTGAAACATGTTCCAATTGATATTGATGGTAAAACAGGTTCCTATTGATATTGATGGTAAAACAGGTTCCAATTGATATTGATGGTAAAACAGGTTCCTATTGATGGTAAAACAGGTTCTAATTGATATTGATGGTAAAACAGGTTCCTATTGATGTTAAAACAGGTTCTAATTGATATTGATGGTAAAACAGGTTCCAATTGATATTGATGGTAAAACAGGTTCCTATTGATGTTAAAACAGGTTCTAATTGATATTGATGGTAAAACAGGTTCCAATTGATATTGATGGTAAAACAGGTTCCTATTGATGGTAAAACAGGTTCCAATTGATATTGATGGTAAAACAGGTTCCTATTGATGGTAAAACAGGTTCTAATTGATATTGATGGTAAAACAGGTTCCAATTGATATTGATGGTAAAACAGGTTCTAATTGATATTGATGGTAAAACAGGTTCTAATTGATATTGATGGTAGAACAGGTTCCAATTGATATTGATGGTAGAACAGGTTCTAATTGATATTGATGGTAAAACAGGTTCTAATTGATATTGATAGTGAAACAGGTTCCTATTGATATTGATGGTAAAACAGGTTCCAATTGATATTGATAGTGAAACAGGTTCCTATTGATATTGATGGTAAAACAGGTTCCTATTGATGGTAAAACAGGTTCCAATTGATATTGATGGTGAAACAAGTTCCAATTGATATTGATGGTAAAACAGGTTCCAATTGATATTGATGGTAAAACAGGTTCCAATTGATATTGATGGTAAAACAGGTTCCAATTGATATTGATGGTAAAACAGGTTCCAATTGATATTGATGGTAAAACAGGTTCCAGTTGATATTGATGGTAAAACATGTTCCTATTGATGGTAAAACAGGTTCTAATTGATATTGATGGTAAAACAGGTTCCAATTGATATTGATGGTGAAACAGGTTCTAATTGATATTGATGGTAAAACAGGTTCCAATATATATTGATGGTGAAACAGGTTCCAATTGATATTGATGGTAAAACAGGTTCCAATATATATTGATGGTGAAACAGATTCCAATTGATATTGATGGTAAAACAGGTTCCAATTGATATTGATGGTAAAACAGGTTCCAATTGATATTGATGGTGAAACAGGTTCCAATTGATATTGATGGTAGAACAGGTTCCAATTGATATTGATGGTGAAACATGTTCCAATTGATATTGATGGTGAAACAGGTTCCAATTGATATTGATGGTAAAACAGGTTCCAATTGATATTGATGGTAAAACAGGTTCCAATTGATATTGATGGTAAAACAGGTTCCTATTGATATTGATGGTGAAACAGGTTCCAATTGATATTGATGGTGAAACAGGTTCCAATTGATATTGATGGTGAAACAGGTTCCAATTGATATTGATGGTGAAACAGGTTCCAATTGATATTGATGGTAAAACAGGTTCCAATTGATATTGATGGTAAAACAGGTTCCAATTGATATTGATGGTGAAACAGGTTCCAATTGATATTGATGGTAGAACAAGTTCCAATTGATATTGATGGTAAAACAGGTTCCAATTGATATTGATGGTAAAACAGGTTCCAATTGATATTGATGGTGAAACAGGTTCCAATTGATATTGATGGTAGAACAAGTTCCAATTGATATTGATGGTAAAACAGGTTCCAATTGATATTGATGGTAAAACAGGTTCCAATTGATATTGATGGTAAAACAGGTTCCAATTGATATTGATGGTAAAACAGGTTCCAATTGATATTGATGGTAAAACAGGTTCCAGTTGATATTGATGGTAAAACATGTTCCTATTGATGGTAAAACAGGTTCTAATTGATATTGATGGTAAAACAGGTTCCAATTGATATTGATGGTGAAACAGGTTCTAATTGATATTGATGGTAAAACAGGTTCCAATATATATTGATGGTGAAACAGGTTCCAATTGATATTGATGGTAAAACAGGTTCCAATATATATTGATGGTGAAACAGATTCCAATTGATATTGATGGTAAAACAGGTTCCAATTGATATTGATGGTAAAACAGGTTCCAATTGATATTGATGGTGAAACAGGTTCCAATTGATATTGATGGTAGAACAGGTTCCAATTGATATTGATGGTGAAACATGTTCCAATTGATATTGATGGTGAAACAGGTTCCAATTGATATTGATGGTAAAACAGGTTCCAATTGATATTGATGGTAAAACAGGTTCCAATTGATATTGATGGTAAAACAGGTTCCTATTGATATTGATGGTGAAACAGGTTCCAATTGATATTGATGGTGAAACAGGTTCCAATTGATATTGATGGTGAAACAGGTTCCAATTGATATTGATGGTAAAACAGGTTCCAATTGATATTGATGGTGAAACAGGTTCCAATTGATATTGATGGTGAAACAGGTTCCAATTGATATTGATGGTGAAACAGGTTCCAATTGATATTGATGGTAAAACAGGTTCCAATTGATATTGATGATAAAACAGGTTCCTATTGATGGTAAAACAGGTTCCAATTGATATTGATGGTAAAATAGGTTCCAATTGATATTGATGATAAAACAGGTTCCTATTGATGGTTAAACATGTTCCAATTGATATTGATGGTAAAACAGGTTCCAATTGATATTGATGGTAAAATAGGTTCCGTTTGATATTGATGGTAAAACAGGTTCCGTTTGATATTGATGGTAAAACAGGTTCCAATTGATATTGATGGTGAAACAGGTTCCAATTGATATTGATGGTGAAACAGGTTCCAATTGATATTGATGGTAAAACAGGTTCTAATTGATATTGATGGTGAAACAGGTTCCAATTGATATTGATGGTAAAACAGGTTCTAATTGATATTGATGGTAAAACAGGTTCCAATTGATATTGATGGTAAAACAGGTTCCAATTGATATTGATGGTGAAACAGGTTCCAATTGATATTGATGGTAAAACAGGTTCTAATTGATATTGATGGTAAAACAGGTTCCAATTGATATTGATGGTAAAACAGGTTCTAATTGATATTGATGGTAAAACAGGTTCCTATTGATGGTAAAACAGGTTCCAATTGATATTGATGGTGAAACAGGTTCCAATTGATATTGATGGTAAAACAGGTTCCTATTGATGGTGAAACAGGTTCCAATTGATATTGATGGTGAAACAGGTTCCAATTGATATTGATGGTAAAACAGGTTCCAATTGATATTGATGGTAAAACAGGTTCTAATTGATATTGATGGTAAAACAGGTTCCAATTGATATTGATGGTAAAACAGGTTCCAATTGATATTGATGGTA
Source organism: Coregonus lavaretus (assembly GCF_964263955.1). Lineage (NCBI taxonomy): Eukaryota > Metazoa > Chordata > Actinopteri > Salmoniformes > Salmonidae > Coregonus > Coregonus lavaretus. Next base: position 96,321 of record NW_028156837.1, read on the forward strand.
AAACATGTTCCAATTGATATTGATGGTAAAACAGGTTCCTATTGATATTGATGGTAAAACATGTTCCAATTGATATTGATGGTAAAACAGGTTCCAATTGATATTGATGGTGAAACAGGTTCCAATTGATATTGATGGTGAAACAGGTTCCAATTGATATTGATGGTAAAACAGGTTCCTATTGATATTGATGGTAAAACAGGTTCCAATTGATATTGATGGTAAAACAGGTTCTAATTGATATTGATGGTTAAACATGTTCCAATTGATATTGATGGTAAAACATGTTCCAATTGATATTGATGGTAAAATAGGTTCCGTTTGATATTGATGGTAAAACAGGTTCCAATTGATATGGATGGTAAAACAGGTTCTAATTGATATTGATGATAAAACAGGTTCTAATTGATATTGATGGTGAAACAGGTTCCAATTGATATTGATGGTAAAACAGGTTCTAATTGATATTGATGGTAAAACAGGTTCCAATTGATATTGATGGTAAAACAGGTTCCAATTGATATTGATGGTGAAACAGGTTCCTATTGATATTGATGGTAAAACAAACTCCAAAAAGGCACTAAAATGATGAGGGTAAAAAAGGTGAAATAAACAGTAATAATATGTTTTTTAATGAACGTCTATCCAATATTAAATGACCTAAATAAGTTCTACACAAATTTTATTTTTCATACAAAATGTTTCTAACACT
>NW_028156836.1:0-8797 GCF_964263955.1 Coregonus lavaretus
ATGGGCCATTTGGGAGGGAGACATACACTTCCAGCCGCCTGCAAACACAACATACACTCCTGTGTTTCCATTTAATTAGGAGGGAGGGATGGGGGAGGGAGGGGAAGGGGGGGAGGGAGGGAGGGGAGGGAGGGAGGGAGGGGAGAAGGAATGGAGGAAGGAAGAAGGAAGGAAGAAGGAAGGAAGGAAGGAAGAAGGAAGGAAGGAAGGAAGGAAGGAAGGAAGGAAGGAAGGAGGAAGGAAGGAAAAGGAAGGAAGGAAGGAAGGAAGGAAGGAAGAAGGAGGGGAGGGAGGAGGGAGGGAGGGGAAGTGCATCCAGGTGAAGGGAGAGTGGTTCCAAGTCTCCCTCTGTTCATTTTCCCAGAGAACACCTCTCCCTGCTCTCCTCACACACACGTGTTGTGCGTGCATTGGTGGTTGTGTATGTGAGCTTGTATGTGCGGTTGTTTGTGTATATTTGTGACTGCGCCCAGTCATGTGAAATCCATAGGTTAGGGCCTAATTTATTTATTTCAGTTGACTGATGAATGTTGTGTTTATATTTTTGTTCAGTATAGAATAAAATAGATTATTTAGTGTGTGTGTGTGTGTGTGTGTGTTTGCACGTGCGTGTGTGTGTGTGTGATAGCCTGTGCAGGACATTAACACTTGTCCAGGACAAGTAAAAAAAATTAATGGGTCGGACAACCAGAATATAGATTTGAGTTGTCCGAATGGACAAGTAAAAATACAGCACAAAAAAATCCCAATATCAAACAATTAGGCTCCGATTAGAATTGTATCAGTCTGCTCCACAGGAGGTTGGTAGCACCTTAATTGGGGAGGACGGGCTGGAGCGCAATGGTGTCAAATACATAAAAAACACAGTGGGTTCCATGTGTTTGATGCCATTCCATTAGCTCTGTTCCAGCCAACATTATGATCCGTCCTCCCCTCGGCAACCTCCGCTGGTCTACTCTGGATGTGATGTGTTGCTATTCTCCCAATTTCTGCAAAGCGCATGGGAGTAGAATTGTATTGCATTGACAGGCAGGAGTGGTCTTTCAATCATCCAACATGCACTTTCGAGATCAAAGCGCAGAGCCGCCCGCATGTAGTCGCTTGTGCACATTTGTTGATATTCCTTGCTAATAGTAAGTTATTTGCACAGTTAGGGTCAGCAAACAGGGTTTGTATGGTCATGAAAATCCTGGAAAAGTCACGGTGTGACATCCCCTGCATGTGGGAGAGGGAGGGAGAGACATCGCAGCAGGTAGCTTATAAAATAATGATAGACAACAGACTAACTAGATAGCTGATTCAACACATATCACATAGCCTGGCTAGTGACAGTGGCTTCAGAAAGTATTCATAACCCATATTCAAAATGGATTGAATGTTAGTTTTTTTCTCACCCATCTACATACGATTGCCTAGAATGAAAACGTGAAAAAACATGTTTTTAGAAATGTTTGCCAATGTATTGAAAATGAAATACAGAAATATATACTTTACATAAGCAGTCAGCCATCTGAGTCAGTCAATACATGTTAGAATCACCTTTGGCAGTGATTAAAGCTGTGAGTCTTTCTGGGTAAGTCTCTAAGAGCTTTCCACACCTGGATTGTACAACATTTGCCCATTTATTCTTTTCAAAATTCTTCAAGCTCAGTCAAATTGGTTGTTGATCGTTGCTAGACAACCATTTTCAGGTCTTGCTATAGATTTTCAAGCAGATTTAAGTCAAAACTGTAACTCGGCCACTCAGGAACATTCACTGTCGTCTTGGTAAGCAACTCCAGTGTATATTTGTCCTTGTGTTTTAGGTTATTGTCCTGCTGAAAGGTGAATTCATCTCCCAGTGTCTGGTGGAAAGCAGACTGAACCAGGTTTTCCTCTAGGATTTTGCCTGTGCTTAGCTCCATTCAGTTTATTTTTTATCCTGAAAAACTCCCCAGCCCTTAATGATTACAAGCATACCCATAACATGATGCCTCCACTATGCTTGAAAATATGGAGAGTGGTATTCAGTAATGTGTTGCATTGGATTTGCATTCAGGACAAAAAGTTAATTACTTTGCCACATTTTTTGCAGTTTTACTTTAGTGCCTTGTTGCAAACAGGATGCATGTTTTGGAATATTTGGTTTCTGTACAGGCTTCCTTCTTTTCACTCTGTCAATTAGGTTAATATTGTGGAGTAACCATCCTCAGTTTTCTCCTATCACAGCATTAAAGCCCGTAATTGTTTTAAAGTCACCATTGGCCTCATGGTGAAATCCCTGAGTGGTTTCCTTCCTCTTCGGCAACTGAGTTAGGAAGGACGCCTGTATCTTTGTAGTGACTGGGTGTATTGATACACCATCCAAAGTGTAATTAATAACTTCACCATGCTCAAAGGGCTATTCAATGCATTTTAAATTCAGGCTGGAACACAATAATGTGGAAAAAGTCAAAGGGGTGTGAATACTTTCTGAAGACACTGTATGTACCACAGGTTCCTTGAATCTGATTCGTCCCCATATCCTATGTGAGTAGACAGGTGGAATAGAGCATTGTACAACTTGCTATAAGCCTTCATAACAGCTCATTGCTCCTTATAAACAGTCATAAAGCATTTATAATGTATTGTCAACGTCATGTCGGATGTCCTAAAAACGTTATACTCGTGAATAACCGCAAATAGACAACGCGCAGTTGATGAACGGGAGCGTTAGTAAACCAATGCTAAATACTGCTGTTGTAAAACCATCTCTCTTTAGGCATTTGATCACTGATTCCTTGAATGGGGAAATAATTTTATAAATACATAAAGTATTTGGTTGTAATTTTGTAATGTATTTTATAGGCTATCCTCCAAGAGAGCCTCCCCTCCTCTCCTCTCCTCTCTCAATTCAATTCAATTCAATTCAATTCAATTTAAGGGCTTTATTGTCATGGGGAAATGTGTGTTAACATTGCCAAAGCAAGTGAAGTAGATAGTAAACAAAAGTGAAATAAACAATAAATATTAACAGTAAACATTACACTCAGAAGTTTCAAAAGAATAAAGACATTTCAAATGTCATATTATGTATATATACAGTGTTGTAACAATGTCTCTCTCTCTCTCTCTCTCTCTCTCCTCTCCTCTCCTCTCCTCTCCTCTCCTCTCCTCTCCTCTCCTCTCCTCTCCTCTCCTCTCCTCTCCTCTCCTCTCCTCTCCTCTCCTCTCCTCTCCTCTCCTCTCCTCTCCTCTCCTCTCCTCTCCTCTCCTCTCCTCTCCTCTCCTCTCCTCTCCTCTCCTCTCCTCTCCTCTCCCTCCTCACCTCTCCTCTCCCTTCTCTCCCTCCCTCCTCTCCCTTCTCTCCCTCTTCTCCTCTCCTCTCCCCTCTTCTCCTCTCCTTCTAATTTTAGGCATTTCTAGGGGAGGTATTTCCGTCTGATGATTGAAGGAAATATTATTAATAATTTTATGCCGCTGTGAAATGATTAATTATCCAGAGTTCGTTGTTAATTGGGGCTTAGAGGCTGGTTCTCTGTTTCTCTGCCTGGTGTCACTGTGGCCTGTCTAACTCAGGATGACTTTCGCCGGTGTGTGTGTGTGGGACATAGTTTCCATTGGCACCAGAGAATGTGACTGGGAAGATTTTAATTTACTGGGGACATTTTTTTTATCCCGGACCATCCGTATACATTTCGATCCGACCTGGCACAGCCAGCGCCATCCATAAATGAGGGATGTTGGCCAAATGAGCCACATTTACCTTGAAAACAGCCTATAGCAAATTACAAAAACAGTATTCCTTTATAGCTATTTTTTATTTGTTTTACTTTCCTAAAACAATAATTGTCCACCTCACAGTTCAGCTGTCAGAGATGTGAGCACTAAATTCATCAGGGTATTGCATGCCTATAGCAGGGGTGACAAACTCATTCCATGCCTAGTGTCTGCAGGTTTTTAGTTTTTCCTTTCAATTAAGACTTAGACATAGGGCAGCAAAGACGCCACTTCTCTCCAGGGAAAACATCAGGGACAGACTGATATTCTGCAAAAGGTACAGGGATTGGACTGCTGAGGACTGGGGTAAAGTCATTTTCTCTAATTATTCCCATTTCTGATTGTTTGGGGCATCTGGAAAACACCTCCGGAGAAGACAAGGTGAGCGCTACCATCAGTCCTGTGTCATGCCAACAGTAAAGCATCCTGAGACCATTCATGTGTGGGGTTGCTTCTCAGCCAAGGGAGTGGGCTCACTCACAATTTTGCCTAAGAACACAGCCATGAATAAAGAATGGTACCAACACATCCTCCGAGAGCAACTTCTCCCAACCATCCAAGAACAGTTTGGTGACGACCAATGCCTTTTCCAGCATGATGGAGCACCTTGCCATAAGGCAAAAGTGATAAATAAGTGGCTTGGGGAACAAAACATCGAAATTGTGGGTCCATGGCCAGGAACCTCCCCAGACTTTAATCCCATGGAGAACTTGTGGTCGATCCTCAAGAGGCGGGTGGACAAACAAAACCCACAAATTCTGACAAACCCCAAGCATTGATTATGCAAGAATGGGCTGCCATCAGTCAGGATGTGACCCAGAAGTTAATTGACAGCATGCCAGGGCGGATTGCAGAGGTCTTAAAAAAGAAGGGTCAACACTGCAAATATTGACTCTTTGCATAAACTTAATGTAATTGTCAATAAAAGCCTTTGACACTTATGGAATGCTTGTAATTATACTTCAGTATACCATTGTAACATCTGACAAAAATATCTCATAACACTGAAGGAGTGAACTTTGTGAAGACCAATACTTGTGTCATTCTCAAAACTTTTGACCACGACTGTACAGTACCAGTCAAAAGTTTGGACACACCTACTCATTCAAGTGTTTTTCTTTATTTTTACTATTTTCTACATTGTAGAATAATAGTGAAGACATCAAAACTGTGAAATAACATATATGGAATCATGTAGTAACCAAAAATGTGTTAAAGAAATCAACATATATTTTATATTTGAGATTCTTCAAATAGCCACCCTTTGCCTTGATGACAGCTTTGCACACTCTTGGCATTCTCTCAACCAGCTTCATAAGGTAGTCACCTGGAATGCATTTCAATTAACAGGTGTGCCTTCTTGAAAGTTAATTTGTGGAAGTTATTTCCTTCTTAATGTGTTTGAGCCAATCAGTTGTGTTGTGACAAGGTAGAGGGGGTATACAGAAGATAGCCCTATTTGGTAAAAGACCAAGTCCATATTATGGCAAGAACAGCTCAAATAAGCAAAGAGAAATGACAGTCCATCATTACTTTAAGACATGAAGGTCAGGTAATACGGAACATTTCAAAAACCATCAAGCGCTATAATGAAACTGGCTCGCATGAGGACCGCCACAGGAATGGAAGACCCAGAGTTACCTCTGCTATAGAGGATAAGTTCATTAGAGTTACCAGCCTCAGAAATTGCAGCCCAAATAAATGCTTCACAGAGTTCAAGTAACAGACACATCTCAACATCAACTGTTCAGAGGAGACTTTGTGAGTCAGGCCTCCCTGGTCGAATTGCTGCAAAGAAACCACTACTAAAGGACACTAATAATAAGAAGAGACTTGCTTGGGCCATGAAACACGAGCAATGGACATTAGAACGGTGGAAATGTGTCCCTATGGGCTGGAGTCCACATTTGAGATTTTTGGTTCCAACCGCCGTGTCTTTGTGAGACGCGGTGTGGGTGAACGGATGATCTCCGCATGTGTATTTCCCATCGTAAAGCATGGAGGAGGAGGTATTATGGTGTGGGGGTGCTTTGCTGTTGACACTGTCTGTGATTTATTCAGAATTCAAGGCACACTTAACCAGCATGGCTACCACAGTGTTCTGCAGTGATACGCCATCCCATCTGGTTTGGGCATAGTGGGACTATAATTTGCTTTTCAACAGGACAATGCCCCAACACACCTCCAGGCTGTGTAAGGGCTATTTTACCAAGAAGGAGAGTGATTGAGTGCTGCATCAGATGACCTGCCTCCACAATCCCCCGACCTCAACCCAATTGAGATTGTTTGGGATGAGTTGGACCGCAGAGTGAAGGAAAAGCAGCCAACAAGTGCTCAGCATATGTGGGAACACCTTGTGAACACCTGTTGGAAAAGGCATTCCAGGTGAAGCTGGTTGAGAGAATGCCAAGAGTGTGCAAAGCTGTCATCAAGGCAAAGGTGGCTAAAATATATTTGATTTGTTTAACACTTTTTTTCCTACTACATGATTCCATATGTTTATTTCATAGTTTTGATGTCTTCATTATTATTCTACAATGTAGAAAATAGTAAAAAATAAAGAAAAACCCTTGAATGAGTAGGTGTGACCAAACTTTTAACATATATATATTATAAAAAAATAAAAATAAAAAATAAAAATTCCACATAGGCGGCCCTGAAAATGTACACACACACACACACGTCCCACAGTGCTGGTTCTCCTGTTCTCTCCACACCCTCCCCCTAGGTGTCCAGGTGCTGGTTCTCCTGTTCTCTCCACACCCTCCCCCTAGGTGTCCAGGTGCTGGTTCTCCTGTTCTCTCCACACCCTCCCCCTAGGTGTCCAGGTGCTGGTTCTCCTGTTCTCTCCCACACCCTCCCCCTAGGTGTCCAGGTGCTGGTTCTCCTGTTCTCTCCACACCCTCCCCCTAGGTGTCCAGGTGCTGGTTCTCCTGTTCTCTCCACACCCTCCCCCTAAGTGTCCAGTGTGGATCACAACATCCTTAATGCGGGCCAGACGCACCTCCCTACTCTGGAACACGTTTATTGGGCCTCTCTCTTGCTCTCCGTTCCTCCCTCCCTCTCGATCTCTGACTCTCCGTCCCTCCCTACCTCCCTCCCTCTCTATCTCTGACTCTCCGTCCCTCCCTACCTCCCTCCCTCTCTATCTCTGACTCGCCGTCCCTCCCTACCTCCCTCCCTCTCGATCTCTGACTCTCCCTCCCTCCCTCTCTCTCGATCTCTGATTCTCCCTCCCTCCCTACCTCCCTCCCTCTCTATCTCTGACTCTCCGTCCCTCCATCCCTCCCTACCTCCCTCTCTCTCGATCTCTGACTCTCCCTCCCTCCCTCTCTCTCGATCTCTGATTCTCCCTCCCTCCCTACCTCCCCTCTCGATCTCTGACTCCCCCTCCTTCCCCTCCCTCCCTCAGCACCTGTAACCAGTGCAGTGGTGTGTTTCTCCAGTCCAGCTGCTCTCCTCTCCTCCCAGCTCCCCAGTCCTCAGTTGCGTCCCAAATGTCATCCTATTCCCTATGTAGTGCACAACTTTGACCAGTGACCCATAGTGGTGAATAGGGTGCCATTTGGGACACACCCTCCTGGCCCTGGCCCATGTTTCACTTGGCATTTCCTCTGAGGCCCTGGGGCCAAGCATGACGTGAGAGGAGAGGGCCAGGAGGACTCACCCCGCCCTGGGAAAGGAGAGCGAGAGAACGCGTGATCATGAGAGGGGGGATGTGGGGCGGCGGAGGGCCTGGTGAGAGAGAAACGCTGACTCACTAACGGCGGCCAGATGGATGGAGAGGAGAGGAGGAATGGAGGGATAGAGAGAGGTAGAAAGGTAGAGGAGGAGAAAATAGAGCAAGATGTGAGGCAACAGGGGAGATGAAGAGGGAGACGGAGACGGAAGAGGGAGAGGGAGACAGAGAGGGAGAGACAGAGAGGGAGACAGAGAGGGAGACAGAGAGGGAGACAGAGAGGGAGACAGAGAGGGAGACGGAGAGGAAGACGGAGACAGAGGAAGAGAGAGACGGAGAGGAAGAGGGAGAGGGAGAGGAAGAGGAAGACAGAGACGGAGAGGAAGATGGAGAGGAAGAGGGAGACAGAGACGAAGAGGGAGGCAGAGACGGAGAGGGAGACGGAGACGGAGAGGAAGAAGGAGGCAGAGACGGAGAGGCAGACAGAGACGGAGAGAGAGACGAAGGGGGAGAAAGAAACGGAGAGGGAGAGAGGGAGAGGGAGAGGGAGACTGAGAGGAAGACTGAGACAGAGGAGAGGGAGACAGAGAGGAAGACTGAGAGGGAGATGGATACAGAGACGAAGACGAAGACGGAGACGGAGACGGAGATGAGGAGGGAGACGGAGAGGGAGAGGGAGAGGAAGAGGGAGACGGAGAGGGAGACGGAGAGGGAGACGGAGAGGGAGATGGAGAGGGAGAGGGAGAGGGAGATGGAGAGGGAGAGGGAGAGGGAGATGGAGAGGGAGATGGAGAGGGAGAGGGAGATGGAGAGGGAGAGGGAGAGGGAGAGGGAGAGGGGGAGGGAGAGGGAGACGGAGGAGGGAGTGGGAGAGGAAGAGAAGACAGACGAAGAGGGAGACAGGGCTGTGTGTTTTAGATGTACTTGCTGATTGGCCAAGGCTGTGTGTTGTGTGCTCATGATTTATGTTGTGTTGTCTCCTCCACGGCCATCCTGCTGGTATTGTTGTAATATTGTGATTTTATTGGGGTAGGAATACTTTTCTGCCTTTTATTACCCATCCATATAATGCTATCTTTTCTTCCCTCTCCGTGTTCCTTCCTTCTGTGTTGCCCCCCTATTCCTTCCAACTTCCCCAGATGCACTCAAGCTGCTATCCAACCCCATATCTATCACCCTCCGTCTGTCTCGGAATGCGTTCTAAATGGCACCCTATTTCCTACATAGTACACTACTTTTTGACCAGAGCCCTGTGGGAATAGGGTGCCGTTTGGGCCTCAGCCTCACCATGAAACAAGAAATTCAATAATAATAACTGGAAATGAAAAGCTTTGTCTGTAGCGGTTAACTGGGAACTGGAGCGATTTACACACACACACG
>NW_028156835.1:0-2500 GCF_964263955.1 Coregonus lavaretus
GCGTCTCACGGCACAGATAATGACGTCAGCCATGCCTTTTTACTCTCATAAGCAGCCCCTCCCGTTTTCTTTGGACAGCTGGTGCCATACAGGACCCCCCACCCCCCACCCCGCCAATAGGGGCCCAATGGAACCCTATTCCTTATGTAGTGCACTACAAGAGAGCATTTGTTTGAGAAAGAGAGAGAGAGAGAGAGAGAGAGAGAGAGAGAGAGAGAGAGAGAGAGAGAGAGAGAGAGAGAGAGAGAGAGAGAGAGAGAGAGAGAGAGAGAGAGAGAGAGAGAGAGAGAGAGAGAGAGAGAGAGAGAGAGAGAGAGAGAGAGAGAGAGAGAGAGAGAGATAGAGAGAGAGAGAGAGAGAGAGAGAGAGAGAGAGAGAGAGAGAGAGAGAGAGAGACAGAGACAGAGAGAGAGAGAGAGAGAGAGAGACAGAGAGAGAAGAGAGAGAGAGGAGAGAGAGAGAGAGAGAGAGAGAGAGAGAGAGAAGAGAGAGAGAGAGAGAGAGAGAGAGAGAGAGAGAGAGAGAGAGAGAGAGAGAGACCAGCACCTAGGACCCCTCTGGGCCAGTAGCGCAGGTAGCCATGGAGACAGTCCAATTCAGTAAATGACTGTGTCTACCCATATGAAGAAAATACTGTAATTTACTATAGTATGAATACTGTAGTATTACTATATTTACATACTATAGTATACACTGTAGTGTTTTGCAGACATTACTGTAGTATATTGTAATATTTACTGTAGTGTTTTGCAGACATTACTGTAGTATATTGTAATATTTACTGTAGTGTTTTGCAGACATTACTGTAGTATACTGTAATATTTACTATAGTGTTTTTGTTTTATCTTTGGCTTAGAAGTGGGGGCTTTCTCCTTGAGGAAACCTACTGGACAAATACTAAAAGAGCAAATGTTCCATAACCTGTAGGTACAGAACAGAACTGTGTTCACCACCAACAACCATCTCCAGTAAACTTGATGGTAAATTGGCATTAACTTTCTTCAAAAAGCCCTCAGGTAAGGTGTGATGCTTCTGATGGGTCAGACCAATGTCATCAGTCTCTACTCACAGACCTGACAATGTATTAACAATATTCAGTCATCAGTCTCTACTCACAGACCTGACAATGTATTAACAATATTCAGTCATCGTTCTTATACAGAAATGAACACAGGGAAAATCCTCTGTGAGGTCTGGGGAGATAACGATGAAGTATATTCGTCAACATGTATCACTTTAGAACACCTTTATTTGTTATTTCATATTCAGAGACTTTTCCACTGCAGTGGAATAAACATGGATTTAACCAGTCGGAGGTTTGAGGTAAGTCTCTACATTTGTGTCTTAATTTACGAGGTTCTACTTTGTTATCTAGATACAATCAGACGTACACAGCCAGAGCCGCATACCGTGTTTACCTCAGATTAAGAGTTTGTTTACCTCAGATTAAGAATTTGTTTACCTCAGATTAAGAGCTTGTTTACCTCAGATTAAGAGCTTGTTTACCTCAGATTAAGAACTTGTTTACCTCAGATTAAGAGCTTGTTTACCTCAGATTAAGAGCTTGTTTACCTCAGATTAAGAGCTTGTTTACCTCAGATTAAGAGCTTGTTTACCTCAGATTAAGAATTTGTTTACCTCAGATTAAGAGCTTGTTTACCTCAGATTAAGAACTTGTTTACCTCAGATTAAGAACTTGTTTACCTCAGATTAAGAGCTTGTTTACCTCAGATTGAGAACTTGTTTACCTCAGATTAAGAGCTTGTTTACCTCATATTAAGAGCTTGTTTACCTCAGATTAAGAGCTTGTTTACCTCAGATTAAGAGCTTGTTTACCTCAGATTAAGAGCTTGTTTAGTTCAGTTACTAGTGTCATGCATTAGCGTTTCATTAAATGAGTAAAACATTAAAGGAGGAGAACATTAAAGTAGCATTGGAGAAGAATGGCTGAGTTAAGCCAGGTTGAATAGAGAGAATATAACGCCTCAGGTTATTGATTTTGGATACAAACACTAACAGTGCTACTTTGTAATTGATGAAGTCAGAAGTTTCTCTGCAGTTCCTCTGGTAATCTGCATGCTTCATCAGTGGAATGTCTTTGGATGGGGAAATGTAAATGTTATTGTTCTGGATGAGTTACATATATTATCCTTTTATGAACTTTTTCAGATGAGCAATTGGGTACAAGAGAGCCTCCTGGCAGCTCATAACAATAACAAAATAAAAATAAAAATTGCTTTGGTGCAATTTTCACAAATATGTGGTATAATTTAACTCTTAGTACAAAACTCAAAACAGATCATCAAAAAGGCAGTTGTTTCAAAACTCTAAGCACATTTTCAATTGACTAAATACAACAAACAAAATCATACATTCACTTTTTTTTTTACCAAACTTAATCAGTTTAATCTAGAAATACATGTTTCACATTGAAATACATGTTCATATAAAGTATTTGCCTTTCACAATGCAATGCTCACATTACTTTTGATATGTGTGA
>NW_028156835.1:12500-15000 GCF_964263955.1 Coregonus lavaretus
TTGAGGGTCTGGTGAGGTCAGTGAGATGACGTTATGGGTGCAGTGATGGGGAAAATACTGCACTCGTTTATTAAATGCTTGTTCGTTCAACAGAGCACTTAGAAACACGACTCACGATAGTAGACTAGGTTTTTTGTAGAGCTGCTATTAGGAACTCTGACAGGAACCAGCTCTGGCTAATAGTGGTCATGGTTACTGTTAACAGGAACCAGCTCTGGCTAATAGTGGTCATGGTTACTGTTAAGAGGAACCAGCTCTGGCTAATAGTGGTCATGGTTACTGTTAACAGGAACCAGCTCTGGCTAATAGTGGTCATGGTTACTGTTAACAGGAACCAGCTCTGGCTAATAGTGGTCATGTTTACTGTTAACAGGAACCAGCTCTGGCTAATAGTGGTCATGTTTACTGTTAACAGGAACCAGCTCTGGCTAATAGTGGTCATGTTTACAGCTAAGAGGAACCAGCTCTGGCTAATAGTGGTCATGGTTACTGTTAACAGGAACCAGCTCTGGCTAATAGTGGTCATGGTTACTGTTAACAGGAACCAGCTCTGGCTAATAGTGGTCATGTTTACTGTTAACAGGAACCAGCTTTGGCTAATAGTGGTCATGTTTACTGTTAACAGGAACCAGCTCTGGCTAATAGTGGTCATGGTTACTGTTAACAGGAACCAGCTCTGGCTAATAGTGGTCATGTTTACTGTTAACAGGAACCAGCTCTGGCTAATAGTGGTCATGTTTAGAGCTAAGAGGAACCAGCTCTGGCTAATAGTGGTCATGTTTACTGTTAACAGGAACCAGCTCTGGCTAATAGTGGTCATGGTTACTGTTAACAGGAACCAGCTCTGGCTAATAGTGGCCATGTTTACTGTTAACAGGAACCAGCTCTGGCTAATAGTGGTCATGTTTACTGTTAACAGGAACCAGCTCTGGCTAATAGTGGTCATGTTTACTGTTAACAGGAACCAGCTCTGGCTAATAGTGGTCATGGTTACTGTTAACAGGAACCAGCTCTGGCTAATAGTGGTCATGGTTACTGTTAACAGGAACCAGCTCTGGCTAATAGTGGTCATGTTTACTGTTAACAGGAACCAGCTCTGGCTAATAGTGGTCATGGTTACTGTTAACAGGAACCAGCTCTGGCTAATAGTGGTCATGGTTACTGTTAAGAGGAACCAGCTCTGGCTAATAGTGGTCATGTTTACTGTTAACAGGAACCAGCTCTGTCTAATAGTGGTCATGTTTACTGTTAACAGGAACCAGCTCTGGCTAATAGTGGTCATGGTTACTGTTAACAGGAACCAGCTCTGGCTAATAGTGGTCATGTTTACTGTTAACAGGAACCAGCTCTGGCTAATAGTGGTCATGTTTACTGTTAACAGGAACCAGCTCTGGCTAATAGTGGTCATGGTTACTGTTAACAGGAACCAGCTCTGGCTAATAGTGGTAATGTTTACTGTTAACAGGAACCAGCTCTGGCTAATCGTGGTCATGTTTACTGTTAACAGGAACCAGCTCTGGCTAATAGTGGTCATGTTTACTGTTAACAGGAACCAGCTCTGGCTAATGGTGGTCATGGTTACTGTTAAGAGGAACCAGCTCTGGCTAATAGTGGTCATGGTTACTGTTAACAGGAACCAACTCTGGCTAATAGTGGTCATGGTTACTGTTAACAGGAACCAGCTCTGGCTAATAGTGGTCATGGTTACTGTTAAGAGGAACCAGCTCTGGCTAATAGTGGTCATGGTTACTGTTAACAGGAACCAGCTCTGGCTAATAGTGGTCATGGTTACTGTTAACAGGAACCAGCTCTGGCTAATAGTGGTCATGGTTACTGTTAACAGGAACCAGCTCTGGCTAATAGTGGTCATGTTTACAGCTAAGAGGAACCAGCTCTGGCTAATAGTGGTCATGGTTACTGTTAACAGGAACCAGCTCTGGCTAATAGTGGTCATGGTTACTGTTAACAGGAACCAGCTCTGGCTAATAGTGGTCATGGTTACTGTTAACAGGAACCAGCTCTGGCTAATAGTGGTCATGGTTACTGTTAACAGGAACCAGCTCTGGCTAATAGTGGTCATGTTTACTGTTAACAGGAACCAGCTCTGGCTAATAGTGGTCATGGTTACTGTTAACAGGAACCAGCTCTGGCTAATAGTGGTCATGTTTACTGTTAACAGGAACCAGCTCTGGCTAATAGTGGTCATGTTTACAGCTAAGAGGCACTAGCTCTGGCTAATAGTGGTCATGTTTACAGCTAAGAGGCACTAGCTCTGGCTAATAGTGGTCATGTTTACAGCTAAGAGGCACTAGCTCTGGCTAATAGTGGTCATGTTTACAGCTAAGAGGCACTAGCTCTGGCTAATAGTGGTCATGTTTACAGCTAAGAGGCACTAGCTCTGGCTAATAGTGGTCATGTTTACAGCTAAGAGGCACTAGCTCTGGCTAATAGTGGTCATGGTTACAGCTAAGAGGCACTAGCTCTGGCTAATAGTGGTCAT
>NW_028156835.1:20000-27500 GCF_964263955.1 Coregonus lavaretus
TAAACTGAAATTGCAACCAACTTTCTATGGCTTGTTTTAAAAAATAGCGATATTTTGGAGATTATTCCATTTTCAAATAACCGAAAGTGAGAGGTTGTAATCTGAATAAAGGGAAAAAGGCCATTCTTGAACATTGGGTGAGACAATTTTACTAATCTGCTAGAGAACCAGTTCAGATTAAAGTATAACTTTTGTATGACTGAAGCCTTTAGTGAGAGGTCTAATGCTTTAATATTTAATCATTTCTGTCCACCGAATTCATATTCATTATATAAATAGGCCCATTTACTTTTGTCTGGCTTGTCGTTCCAAATAAAATGGAGTATTTTATGCACATACAATTTAAAAAGCAGGTCGCTAGGTGTAGGCAAGGCCATAAGCAAACAGGTAAACTGGGATACGACCAAAGAGTTAATCAGGGTGATTTTTCCACAAATAGACAAGTATTTACCTTTCCATGGCAGCAAGAGCTTATCTATTTTTGCTAACTTTCTATTAAAATGTATTGTAGTGAGATAATTTATTTCTTTTGGGATATGAATACTGAGTATGTCCACATCACCGTCGCACCATTTTATTGGTAAACTACACAGTAATGTAAAAGTTGTATTTTGTAGTGATCCAATACTTAATATAGTACACTTATCATAATTTGGTGTTAATCCAGAGAGGTTAGAAAAAGGTATCTAGATCCTCTATGAGGCTGTGGAGGGATCCAAATTGTGGATTTAAAAGAAAACATGAATCATCAGCCTACAATGATACTGTCAGAATGCGACGGTGAAATGCGGTAGGCGAAGTCAAACGCAGGACACAGAGCTTACTGGAAACGTACTTTACTTGAAAGTAACCAAAGAAGAAAACAACCTCCACACAAGGAGGAAAAACAACCCGCACACGAACACTGCCGGTGACGAATACAATAACACACAACACACAATGAACGACAGAGGGTTGAATAGGGAATACAATACAACGTAATGGGGAACAGGTGTACACAATCAGGACACAACAAGTCAAACACCGAAACATAGATCGGTGGCAGCTAGTACTCCGGGGACGACGAACGCCGAAGCCTGCCCGAGCAAGGAGGAGGAGCAGCCTCGGCTGATTCCGTGACAGATACCTTTCTTGTTGAGTATCTGATAATCTACCATTTTTATAGGAGTGGTTAAAACATGCTAATAACGGTCCTCTGAGTACATAAAAAAAGGTTTGGTATACCTCGACTGGAGTTTGCCCGGATTTAATTGCATTTGGCAATAATTATAATTCATAATAATTTCACGTGGCTTTCTGTTAATTTTACATTATGAATAGAAGAACAAAAATCCATACAATTAACTTTGGTTATTGTAGATGGAGGAGAAAGATATGCTTAAAGCACTTTGCTTCCTCTTTCAAAATATTGTTTGGTGAATCCTGGGTGAAATCATTTGGTACAAGTTTCATTAATGTATTTTTGGAAGCATTTCTATGTTGAAGATTTAAAAAGAATTTGGTGCATTTTTCCCCATATTCCATCCAGTTCTCTTTCTTTTTGATAATATATTACACTTGATCTTTCTTGAATAAGTTCCTCCATTTCTTTTTGTTTTTCCTCTAACTTATTCTGTGCCTCTATGGTACCGTTTTTATTGCTGTCCACCGTTAGTCCTTCTATTTCCATTGTTAATGTGGACTCTTCTGACCTAAATTGCTTTTGTTTTAGAGATGAGTATTGAATTGTAGTGTCAAATACAATAAGGGGTTCTGCTGTACCTATGTTATGTCGGAAAAAAAGTCTGTAATAAATGATTCAGTCCTAGTTAAAAACAAGTTATCATCCAATAGGCTTTGATTAAATGTCCAATATCCTCGCCCTGTTGGAAATTCAGTAAGAGTAATGTATATGCCATATAGTTTATGGTACGACTGCATTCTGTCCCCTATCAACACTTTTTGAACTTTTGGTGCCAGCGAGAATGACGTAAGAAAGTATTGAAGATGACCAGCTTGATTGAGTCACCTCCATGTACATCTCACTAGGTCACGATATTCAAGCCTCCATATATCCACTAGTTCCAATATATCCATGATGAGTCTCCTCCATGTATATCTCACTAGGTCAGGATATTCAAGCCTCCATTAATCCACTAGTTCCAATGTATCCATAATATTTGTGAGTTCCTTAAGTGCATGAGGGTGATAGTTTGTAGTGTGCTTTCCTTTACGGTCCATTGAGGTATTTAAAACCGTATTATAATCTCCCAACATAATGATAGAGTCTTGTATTGCTTGTAGGTTTGATCAATTATTATATATATTTTCAAAGAAGCGTGGATCATCATTATTTGGACCGTATAGATTAATGAGCCAAATCTGTTTATGGTCCAATAACATATTTAAAATAATCCATCTACCTTGCGGATCTATTTGGACAATTTGCACATTCGGATCACAATTATTGTTAATTAATATCATCACCCCTTTTGAGTTTCTTTGTCCATAGGAGAAGTGTATTCCCTTTTTCCACACAACTTCATCTAAAATTGTTGAATGAGTTTCCTGTAAACTATAAATATTATATTCTGTCTCTTTTAGCCAGGTAAATACTGATCATCTGTTTTTATTATGTGCTAAGCCATTACAATGTCACGGTTGTTGAAGAACGGGTCAGACCAAGGCGCAGCGTGAACGGGTCAGACCAAGGCGCAGCGTGAACGGGTCAGACCAAGGCGCAGCGTGAACGGGTCAGACCAAGGCGCAGCGTGAACGGGTCAGACCAAGGCGCAGCGTGAACGGGTCAGACCAAGGCGCAGCGTGAACGGGTCAGACCAAGGCGCAGCGTGAACGGGTCAGACCAAGGCGCAGCGTGAAATGCATACATGTTTATTAAACTGAACAAACTTACAAAAACAACAAAAGGCAACGAAACGTGACGTCGGAAGGCTATACACTAACAAGCCCAAACTCACCGAACACAAGCAAGATCCCACAACGCAGGCAGGAAAACTGGCTGCCTAAGTATGATCCCCAATCAGAGACAACGAGCGACAGCTGCCTCTGATTGGGAATCACACCCGGCCGAACATAGAAATGCAAACATAGAATGTCACCATAGAAAACACACACACGATATACACGCCCTGACCAAACTAACTAGAGTTCTATAGGTCAGGGCGTGACATACAATTATAACTGGCTATACTTATTTCGCATTTACCATGGTGAGATTGTCACACCCTGGCTCTGTGACTCTATATGTTGAGCCAGGGTGTGTTCATTCTTTGTGTTATATTTATATGTTGGGGGTTCTAGTTCTTCTGTTTCTTTGTTGGCCTGAGTGACTCCCAGTCAGAGGCAACGAGTGTCAGCTGTGGCTGGTTGTCTCTGATTGGGAGCCATATTTATACTGTCTGTTTTCCCTTGGTGTTTGTGGGTTTTTGTTCCAGTTGGTCATTGTTACCTAGGACGTTAAGAGTCGTTTTGTTTCGTGTGTGCACTTTAACTAATTAAAGTATGTTCGCTCAACACGCTGCGCCTTGGTCCTCCTCTATTAACGACGGTCGTGACAGAGATACAAGTTTCAATTCTATTTATCATAATATACACTACCGTTCAAAAGTTTGGGGTCACTTAGAAATGTCCTTGTTTTTTCGAAATATTTTTTTTGTCCATTAAAATAACATCAAATTGATCAGAAATACAATGTAGACATTGTTAATGTTGTAAATGGCTATTGTAGCTTGAAACGGCTGATTTTTAATGGAATATCTACATAGGCGTACAGAGGCCCATTATCAACAACCATCAGTCCTGTGTTCAAATGGCACGTTGTGTTTGCTAATCCAAGTTTATCATTTTAAAAGGCTAATTGATCATTAGAAAACCCTTTTGCAATTATGTTAGCACAGCTGAAAAAACTGTTGTGCTGATTAAAGAAGCAATAAAACTGGCCTTCTTGAGACTAGTTGAGTATCTGGAGCACCAGCAATTGTGAGTTCGATTACAGGCTCAAAATGGCAAGAAACAAAGAACTTTCTTCTGAAACTCGTCACTCTATTCTTGTTCTGAGAAATGAACGCTATTCCATGCGAGAAATTGCCAAGAAACTGAAGATCTCGTACAACGCTGTGTACTACTCCCTTCACAGAACAGCGCAAACTGGCTCTAACCAGAATAGAAAGAGGAGTGGGAGGCCCCGGTGCACAACTGAGCAAGAGGACAAATACATTAGAGTGTCTAGTTTGAGAAACAGACACCTCACAGGTCCTCAACTGGCAGCTTCATTAAATAGTACCCGCAAAACACCAGTCTCAACGTCAGTGAAGAGGCGACTCCGGGATGCTGACCTTCTAGGCAGAGTTGCAAAGAAAAAGCCATATCTCAGACTGGCCAATAAAAAGAAAATATTAAGATGGGCAGTCTGAGATATGGCTTTTCTTTGCAACTCTGCCTAGAGTTTCGATTCTATTTATCATAATATATGTTTGCAAACTTACCAATAAAAAGTACCATAGTGATTGAGTGTACACATATAGTGCATTTGGAGTATTCAGACCCCTTGACTTTTTCCACATTTTGTTACGTTACAGCCTTATTCTAAAATTGATTAAATTGTTTTTTTCCCTCATCAATCTACACACATTACCCCATAATGACAAAGCAAAAACAGATTTTTAGAAATTGTTGCTAAATTATTACAAATAAAAAACGGAAATATGACATTTACATAAGTATTCAGACCCTTTACTCAGTATTTTGATGAAGCACATTTGGCAGAGATTACAGCCTTGTGTCTTCTTGGGTATGATGCTACAAGTTTGGCACACCTGTATTTGGGGAGTTTCTCCTATTCTTCTCTGCAGATCCTCTCAAACTCTGAGGTCCTGAGCATTCTGGAGCAGGTTTTCATCAAGGATCTTTCTGTACTTTGCTCTGTTCATCTTTCCTTCAATCCTGACTAGTCTCCCAGTCACTGCCGCTGAAAAACATCCCCACAGCATGATGCTGCCACCATCATGCTTCACTAGAGGGATGGTGCCAGGTTTCCTCCAGACATGACTCTTGGCATTCAGGCCAAAGAGTTCAATCTTGGTTTCCTCAGACCAGAGAATCTTGTTTCTCATGGTCTGAGAGTCCTTTAGGTGCCTTTTGGCAAACTCCAAGCGAGCTGTCATGTGCCTTTTACTGAGGATTGGCTTCCGTCTGGCCACTCTACCATAAAGGCCTGATTGGTGGAGTGCTGCAGAGATGGTTGTCCTTCTGGAAGGTTCTCCCATCTCCACAGAGGAACTCTAGAGCTCTGTCAGAGTGACCATCGGGTTCTTGGTCACCTCCCTGACCAAGGCCTTTCTCCCCCGATTGCTCAGTTTGGCCGGGCGGCCAGCTCTAGGTAGAGTCTTGGTGGTTCCAAACTTCTTCCATTTAAGAATGATGGAGGCCACTGTGTTCTTGGGGACCTTCACTGCTGCAGACATTTTTTGGTACCCTTCCCCAGATCTGTGCCTTGACACAATCCTGTCTCGGAGCTCTACGGACAATTCCTTCGACCTCATGGCTTGGTTTTTGCTCTGACATGCACTGTCAACTGTGGGACCTTATATAGACAGGTGTGTGCCTTTCCAAATCATGTCCAATCAATTGAATTTACCACAGGTGGACTCCAATGAAGTTGTAGAAACTTCTCAAGGATGATCAATTGGAAACTGCATGTATCTGAGCTCAATTTCAAGTCTTATAGCAAAGGGTCTGAATACTTATGTAAATAAGGTATTTTATCTTTTATTTTAATTTTTAATTTGCACAAAAAAAACTGTTTTCGCTTTGGTATTGTGTGTTGTTTGATGAGTATTTTTATTTTTATTTATTTAATCAATTTTAGAATAACAAAATTTGGAAAAAGGGAAAGGGTCTGAATACAGCTGTACCATGATATTTGCAAGTAGACCGCCAATTGTTCTCCACTATTCCATCCGCTAAAACCTCACCCCATCCCAAGTTGGGTTGTCAACCGGATCCCAGGGCCCCTGAGTGACCGGGACCCATCCTTTAAAAAGAGCACACAGTGCCACCCAAAGAACAGAAGCAGATCAACTGCCAAAAGCATTTCCAACGCCCTCAGCTCGATTGTATTATGTACAGTTATTTCAAAATATATATATACAGTGGGGAGAACAAGTATTTGATACTTTATTATTTTTTCTATTTTTATTTTTCACCTTTATTTAACCAGGTAAGCCAGTTGAGAACAGGTTCTCATTTACAACTGCGACCTGGCCAAGATAAAGCAAAGTAGTGCAATAAAAACAACACAGAGTTACATATGGGGTAAAAAAAAAACATAAAGTCAGAAATACAACAGAAAATATATATACAGTGTGTGCAAATGTAGCAAGTTATGGAGGTAAGGCAATAAATAGGCTATAGTGCAGAATAATTACAATAGTATTAACACTGGAATGCTAGATGTGCAAGAGATGATGTGCAAATAGAGATACTGGGGTGCAAAAGAGCAAAATAAATAACAATATAGGGATGAGGTAGTTGGGTGGGCTAATTTCAGATGGGCTGTGTACAGGTGCAGTGATCGGTAAGGTGCTCTGACAACTGATGCTTAAAGTTATTGAGGGAGATAAGAGTCTCCAGCTTCAGAGATTTTTGCAATTCGTTCCAGTCATTGGCAGCAGAGAACTGGAAGGAATGGCGGCCAAAGGAGGTGTTGGCTTTGGGAATGACCAGTGAGATATACCTGCTGGAGCGCAGACTACGGGTGGGTGCTGCTATGGTGACCAATGAGCTAAGATAAGGCGGGGATTTGCCTAGCAGTGATTTATAGATGGCCTGGAGCCAGTGGGTTTGACGACGAACATGTAGTGAGGACCAGCCAACAAGAGCGTACAGGTCACAGTGGTGGGTAGTGTATGGGGCTTTGGAGAAAAAACGGATGGCACTGTGATAGACTACATCCAATTTGCTGAGTAGAGTGTTGGAGGCTATTTTGTAAATAACATCGGCGAAGTCAAGGATCGGTAGGATAGTCAGTTTTACGAGGGCATGTTTGGCAGCATGAGTGAAGGAGGCTTTGTTGCGAAATAGGAAGCCGATTCTAGATTTAACTTTGGATTGGAGATTCTTTATGTTAGTCTGGAAGTTGAGTTTACAGTCTAACCAGACACCTAGATATTTGTAGTTGTCCACATACTCTAGGTCAGACCCGTCGAGAGTGGTGATTCTAGTCGGGTGGGCGGGTGCTAGCAGCGTTCGATTGAAAAGCATGCATTTAGTTTTACTAGTGTTTAAGAGCAGTTGAAGGCTACTGAAGGATTGTTGTATGGCATTGAAGCTCGTTTGGAGGTTTGTTAACACAGTGTCCAATGAAGGGCCAGATGTATACAAAATGGTGTCGTCTGCGTAGAGGTGGATCTGAGAGTCACCAGCAGCAAGAGCGACATCATTGATATACACGGAGAAAAGTGTCGGCCCAAGAATTGAACCCTGTGGCACCCCCATAGAGAC
>NW_028156835.1:32500-52258 GCF_964263955.1 Coregonus lavaretus
TTTGATTGGAGATTTTCTGCATTTATCAAAAGGACCATCAGGTAGCCTGATTTCAGACGTATCCATGTAAACAGGATTATTAGGGGAATCGTTCTTCTTGCAAAGCATGTAAACGTTTTAAACAAACTATTGTATTAACCTGACTATCCACAATAATCACATTATTGTGTGCATGTAACTGTGCTATCTCTCCCCCCTCCCCTCTCTCTCTCTCTCTCTCTCTCTCCCCCTCCCCTCTCTCTCTCTCTCTCTCTCTCTCCTCTCCCCCCTCTCTCTCTCTCTCTCTCTCTCTCCCCCTCTCTCTGCCGATGGGTAGAAGCCACTTCACATCCGTTTGGAGCGGAGCATGGGGAGTAGTGGTCCATTCAAACACACCTCTCTCCTCTCACACTGAAACACCCACATGGAGATAGACAGACACCCAATCACACGCTCATCTATTCAAACACACGTCTGCCCACGGAATATAAAGGAGCCTCTTTATGACATGGATTAAAGCCAATGACGCCAATGCACACAGTGCCTTGCAAAAGTATTCATCCCCGTTGGTGTTTTTCCTATTTTGTTGTCATCCGGCTCTTAATTGTGTTTGTTTGTCATGTTCTGGGGTTCTCTGTCTAGCCTCAGGTGAAAGATAATTATGTATTATTTTTTATTTCTTACAGAAAATAAATTGCATGATACCAACACAATGCATAAGCAATACTTAGAAAATACAGTAAGATCAAACAGGCCAGGCAAGGCTGTGTCACGAATCGTTACATGAACCGGACCAAGGCGCAGCGTGATAAGCGTACATTATTTTAATGAGTACACACACGACCAAAACACTAAACGATACGTGAAGTCCTAGGGTTAAACACAAACCTTACGGATCAAGATCCCACAATACAAAAGTGCCAACAGGCTGCCTAAGTATGGTTCCCAATCAGAGACAACGAGAATCAGCTGCCTCTGATTGGGAACCAGCCTGGCCAACATAGAAAACACGAACTAGAACACAACATAGAAAATAACGCATAGAAACTCCACACCCTGGCTCAACATATAAGAGTCCCCAGAGCCAGGGCGTGACAGGCTGACTGTGACTGTTATTTCCATCTGTAATCTTTGCTGCTGTTCTCATTCTACCCATCCAATCTTGTGTCCTCTGATCTCTCCCTCTAAACCACTATGCAAACAGAGCAAATGGCAGCTACAGTGCCTTGCAAAAGTATTCATCCCCCTTGACGTTTTTCCTATTTTGTTGCATTACAACATGTAATTTAAATTGATTTTTATTTGGATTTCATGTAATGGACATACACAAAATAGTCCAAATTGGTGAAGTGAAATTTAAAAAAGAACTTGTTCAAAAAATTCTAAAAAATATTTAACGGAAAAGTGGTGCGTGCATATGTATTCACCCCCTTTGCTATAAAGCCCCTAAATAAGATCTGGTGCAACCAATTACCTTCAGAAGTCACATAAATAGTTAAATAAAGTCCACCTTTGTGCAATCTAAGTGTCACATGATCTGTCACATGATTTAAGTACATATACACCTGTTCTGAAAGGCCACAGAGTCTGCAACACCACTAAGCAAGGGGCACCACCAAGCAAGCGGCACCATGAAGACCAAGGAGCTCTCCA
Organism: Coregonus lavaretus; assembly: GCF_964263955.1. Classification (NCBI taxonomy): domain Eukaryota; kingdom Metazoa; phylum Chordata; class Actinopteri; order Salmoniformes; family Salmonidae; genus Coregonus; species Coregonus lavaretus. The sequence goes on from NW_028156835.1 coordinate 34,133, forward strand.
AACAGGTCAGGGACAAAGTTGTGGAGAAGTACAGATCAGGGTTGGGTTATAAAAAAATATCAGAAACTTTGAACATCCCACAGAGCACCATTAAATCCATTATAAAAAAATGGAAAGAATATGGCACCACAACAAACCTGCCAAGAGACGGCCGCCCACCAAAACTCACGGACCAGGCAAGGAGGGCATTAATCAGAGAGGCAACAAAGAGACCAAAGATAACCCTGAAGGAGCTGCAAAGCTCCACAGCGGAGATTGGAGTATCTGTCCATAGGACCACTTTAAGCCGTACACTCCACAGAGCTGGGCTTTATGGAAGAGTGGACAGAAAAAAGCCTTGCTTAAAGAAAAACATAAGAAAACACATTTGGTGTTCACCAAAAGGCATGTGGGAGACTCCCCAAACATATAGAAGAAGGTACTCTGGTCAGATGAGACTAAAATTGAGCTTTTTGGCCATCAAGGAAAACGCTGTCTTGCGCAAACCCAACACCTCTCATCACCCCGAGAACACCATGGTGGTGGCAGCATCGTGCTGTGGGGATGTTTTTCCATCGGCAGGGCCTGGGAAACTGGTCAGAATTGAAGGAATGATGGATGGCGCTAAATACAGGGAAATTCTTGAGGGAAACCTGTTTCAGTCTTCCAGAGATTTGAGACTGGGACGGAGGTTCACCTTCCAGCAGGACAATGACCCTAAGCATACTGCTAAAGCAATTCTCGAGTCGTTTAAGGGGAAACATTTAAATATATTGGAATGGCCTGGTCAAAGCCCAGACCTCAATCCAATTGAGAATCTGTGGTTTGACTTAAAGATTGCTGTAAACCAGCGGAACCCATCCAACTTGAAGGAGCTGGAGCAGTTTTGCCTTGAAGAATGGGCAAAAATCCCAGTGGCTAGATGTGCCAAGCTTATTGAGACATACCCCAAGATACTTGCAGCTGTAATTGCTGCAAAAGGTGGCTCTACAAAGTATTGACTTTGGGGGGGTGAATAGTTATGCACGCTCAAGTTTTGTGTTTTTTTGTCTTATTTCTTGTTTGTTTCACAATAAAAAATATTTTGCATCTTCAAAGTGGTGGGCATGTTGTATAAATCAAATTATACAAACCCCCCAAAAATCAATTTTAATTCCAGGTTGTAAGACAACAAAATAGGAAAAATACTTTCGCAAGCCACTGTAGTAAAGACCACTCTCATTGTGGATTCCAGATTGCTTCCATATACAGTACTGAATGTTGTGGTGCAGTATTAAAACATTAGAACATACTACTACTGTCTATAAGTGCTGTAGTACTGTATGGATATATACAGTGGGGAAAAAAAGTATTTAGTCAGCCACCAATTGTGCAAGTTCTCCCACTTAAAAAGATGAGAGAGGCCTGTAATTTTCATCATAGGTACACGTCAACTATGACAGACAAATTGAGGAAAAAAAATCCAGAAAATCACATTGTAGGATTTTGAATGAATTTATTTGCAAATTATGGTGGAAAATAAGTATTTGGTCACCTACAAACAAGCAAGATTTCTGGCTCTCACAGACCTGTAACTTCTTCTTTAAGAAGCTCCTCTGTCCTCCACTCGTTACCTGTATTAATGGCACCTGTTTGAACTTGTTATCAGTATAAAAGACACCTGACCACAACCTCAAACAGTCACACTCCAAACTCCACTATGGCCAAGACCAAAGAGCTGTCAAATGATACCAGAAACAAAATTGTAGACCTGCACCAGGCTGGGAAGACTGAATCTGCAATAGGTAAGCAGCTTGGTTTGAAGAAATCAACTGTGGGAGCAATTATTAGGAAATGGAAGACATACAAGACCACTGATAATCTCCCTTGATCTGGGGCTCCACGCAAGATCTCACCCCGTGGGGTCAAAATGATCACAAGCAAAAATCCCAGAACCACACGGGGGGACCTAGTGAATGACCTGCAGAGAGCTGGGACCAAAGTAACAAAGCCTACCATCAGTAACACACTACGCCGCCAGGGACTCAAATCCTGCAGTGCCAGACGTGTCCCCCTGCTTAAGCCAGTACATGTCCAGGCCCGTCTGAAGTTTGCTAGAGTGCATTTGGATGATCCATAAGATGATTGGGAGAATGTCATATGGTCAGATGAAACCAAAATATAACTTTTTGGTAAAAACTCAACTCGTCGTGTTTGGAGGACAAAGAATGCTGAGTTGCATCTAAAGAACACCATACCTACTGTGAAGCATGGGGGTGGAAACATCATGCTTTGGGGCTGTTTTTCTGCAAAGGGACCAGGACGACTGATCCGTGTAAAGGAAAGAATGAATGGGGCCATGTATCGTGAGATTTTGAGTGAAAACCTCCTTCCATCAGCAAGGGCATTGAAGATGAAACGTGGCTGGGTCTTTCAGCATGACAATGATCCCAAACACACCGCCCGGGCAACAAAGGAGTGGCTTCGTAAGAAGCATTTCAAGGTCCTGGAGTGGCCTAGCCAGTCTCCAGATCTCAACCCCATAGAAAATCTTTGGAGGGAGTTGAAAGTCTGTGTTGCCCAGCGACAGCACCAAAACATCACTGCTCTAGAGGAGATCTGCATGGAGGAATGGGCCAAAATACCAGCAACAGTGTGTGAAAACCTTGTGAAGACTTACAGAAAACTTTTGACCTGTGTCATTGCCAACAAAGGGTATATAACAAAGTATTGAGAAACTTTTGTTATTGACCAAATAGTTATTTTCCACCATAATTTGCAAATAAATTCATTCAAAATCCTACAATGTGATTTTCTGGATATTTTCTTCTAATTTTGTCTGTCATAGTTGACGTGTACCTATGATGAAAATTACAGGCCTCTCTCATCTTTTTAAGTGGGAGAACTTGCACAATTGGTGGCTGACTAAATACTTTTTTTCCCCACTGTAAGTGCTGTAGTACTGTATGGATATATAAGTGCTGTAGTACTGTATGGATATATAAGTGCTGTAGTACTGTATGGATATATAAGTGCTGTAGTACTGTATGGATATATAAGTGCTGTAGTACTGTATGGATATATAAGTGCTGTAGTACTGTATGGATATATAAGTGCTGTAGTACTGTATGGATATATAAGTGCTGTAGTACTGTATGGATATATAAGTGCTGTAGTACTGTATGGATATATAAGTGCTGTAGTACTGTATGGATATATAAGTGCTGTAGTACTGTATGGATATATAAGTGCTGTAGTACTGTATGGATATATAAGTGCTGTAGTACTGTATGGATATATAAGTGCTGTAGTACTGTATGGATATATAAGTGATGTAGTAGTACTACATCACTTATATATCCATACAGTACTACAGCACTTATATATCCATACAGTACTACAGCACTTATAGACCCAGGAACTTATAGGCCCATACAATAGGGTAAAATATTAGGTCCCTAGATGTTCCTCTCCTCAGGTGACAGTACAGTAGGTAGGTCCAGAGATGTTCCTCTATACTCAGGTTAGGGAACAGAAAGTAGGTCCAGAGATGTTCCTCTATACTCAGGTTAGGGTACAGTAGGTAGGTCCAGAGACGTTCCTCTCCTCAGGTGACAGTACAGTAGGTAGGTCCAGAGATGTTCCTCTATACTCAGGTTAGGGAACAGAAAGTAGGTCCAGAGATGTTCCTCTATACTCAGGTTAGGGTACAGTAGGTAGGTCCAGAGATGTTCCTCTCCTCAGGTGACAGTACAGTAGGTAGGTCCAGAGATGTTCCTCTATACTCAGGCATCTCAGTTATCAGTAAAGAGGACTCCCAGAGGTCCAATGGTCATATCCCTGGGGGTGACATGCCTTTGTAATGGGTAATTGATGAGTTGATGGACCTGAAATTGATTTGTGTAGTTCTGTAGTCGTGTTGTGAAAGAACATTCTAAGCTATATGCCTGAAGGGACTATCATCTAACCAAGCTATTATCAAAGTATTCAGATGCTGGTCTCCACTAAAGCATGGAAACAGACACAGGCATGGTGGGTTCAAATACTATTTGAAATCATGTAAAATACTTTATTTGTGCTTGATTGAGCTTGCCTGTCGTAATGAGCCAATATAATTGTCCCACAACTGCAAACTTCGCTCATCTGGCATTCCAGTCAGGCTAGAGCTAACGCTCAGTGAAAGATTTCCAATAGTATTTGAACCCAGGTCTGCACAGGCAGCCTCCATGTCCTGACCATAAATAAATGAGGAGATCAATAGTGGTTACAGGGTGAAACCTCACTACTCATTAGCTGGCCTGTATTCAGTGTGTAAAGCTGCCAATGGAGCCAATTGCCTTTTGGAATGGTAAGGAATAGGATTACACGTAGCGTGTCCATCCACTCTGCCCAGGGTGGTTGAAAAGGCGCATTGGTGATAACATTTCCAGTAACCGAAAGGTCGCTGGTTCTAATCCCCGAGCCGACTAGGTGAAAAATCTGTCGGTGTGCCCTTGAGCAAGGCACTTAACCCTAATTGCTCATGTAAGTCGCTCTGGATAAGACCGTCTGCTAAATGACAAAAATATGTAAAAAATACATTTCTTTAAATTTAACAAAATGTTTTTTTTTTAAACAAATACATTTTACCAAGACAAATATGATTATTGATGTTCTGAATCGTTCAGTGGGCCACAGTTCTCTCACAGCATCCAGCTTAGCTGACGAATCAAATCAAATGTTATTTGTCACATGCGCCGAATACAACAGGTGTAGACCTTACAGTGAAATGCAAATAGTCTAGGTAGCCATTTGATTAGATGTTCAGGAGTCTTATGGCTTGGGGGTAGAAGCTGTTTAGAAGCCTCTTTGACCTAGACTTGGCGCTCCGGTACCGCTTGCCGTGCAGTACATTTACATGACATTTTAGTCATTTAGCAGACGCTCTTATCCAGAGCGACTTACAGTTAGTGAGTGCATACATAATTTCTTTCATTTTTCATACTGGCCCCCCGTGGGAATCGAACCTACAACCCTGGCGTTGCAAACGCCATGCTCTACCAACTGAGCTACATCCCTGCCGGCCATTCCCTCCCCTACCCTGGACGACGTTGGGCCAATTGTGCGCCGCCCCATGGGTCTCCCGGTCGCGGCCGGCTACTGGATTTGAACCAGGATCTCTAGTGGCACAGCTAGCTAGCACTGCGATGCAGTGCCTTAGACCACTGTGCCACTCGGGAGAGTAGAGCAGAGAGAACAGTCTATGACTAGGGTGGCTGGAGTCTCTAGGGTGGATGGAGCCTCTGACACCGCCTGGTATAGAGGTCCTGGATGGCAGGAAGCTTGGCCCCAGTGAGCCTCAGTTCTCTCACAGCATCCAGTTTAGCTGACTCAGTTCTCTCACATAATCCAGTTTAGCTGACTCAGTTCTCTCACAGCATCCAGTTTAGCTGACTCAGTTCTCTCACATAATCCAGTTTAGCTGACTCAGTTCTCTCACATAATCCAGTTTAGCTTACTCAGTTCTCTCACATAATCCAGTTTAGCTGACTCAGTTCTCTCACATAATCCAGTTTAGCTGACTCAGTTCTCTCACAGCATCCAGTTTAGCTGACTCAGTTCTCTCACATAATCCAGTTTAGCTGACTCAGTTCTCTCACATAATCCAGTTTAGCTGACTCAGTTCTCTCACATAATCCAGTTTAGATGACTCAGTTCTCTCACATAATCCAGTTTAGCTGACTCAGTTTTCTCACAGCATCCAGTTTAGCTGACGAGCCGTTCGATATTGCATGACCTGATGATTTGATGTGTGCTGATGACGCATGGCCACCTTAGCAACGTATTCATTCCAGATCCTGCCAACAGGCAATAACCCTGCTCTGACCACCAACCAGCAAACGTTAGACAGTATGTTAGACAGTATGTGAGGTAGGTCCCTCTTTGGCCAGAGGATTTCTGCTCTGCTGGATAGCCGGATCTGTTAGTGCTTCAACAACAACATGATAAAAACATGATGAAGATGCTGCTTGACTCTTCAAGGGCTTTAGGCTACATCAAAGACCATCAAACACCTGCATTGTTTACAAAAAAGATAACTGGCAACCAACCGTTCTCAACAGACTGCAACCTTCCGTTCTCAACAGACTGCAACCTTCCGTTCTCAACAGACTGCAACCTTCCGTTCTCAACAGACTGCAACCTTCCGTTCTCAACAGACTGCAACCTTCCATTCTCAACAGACTGCAACCTTCCGTTCTCAACAGACTGCAACCTTCCGTTCTCAACAGACTGCAACCTTCCGTTCTCAACAGACTGCAACCTTCCGTTCTCAACAGACTGCAACCAACCGTTCTCAACAGACTGCAACCTTCCGTTCTCAACAGACTGCAACCAACCGTTCTCAACAGACTGCAACCTTCCGTTCTCAACAGACTGCAACCTTCCGTTCTCAACAGACTGCAACCTTCCGTTCTCAACAGACTGCAACCTTCCGTTCTCAACAGACTGCAACCTTCCGTTCTCAACAGACTGCAACCAACCGTTCTCAACAGACTGCAACCTTCCATTCTCAACAGACTGCAACCTTCCGTTCTCAACAGACTGCAACCTTCCGTTCTCAACAGACTGCAACCATCCATTCTCAACAGACTGCAACCTTCCGTTCTCAACAGACTGCAACCAACCGTTCTCAACAGACTGCAACCTTCCGTTCTCAACAGACTGCAACCTTCCGTTCTCAACAGACTGCAACCTTCCGTTCTCAACAGACTGCAACCAACCGTTCTCAACAGACTGCAACCTTCCGTTCTCAACAGACTGCAACCTTCCGTTCTCAACAGACTGCAACCTTCCGTTCTCAACAGACTGCAACCTTCCGTTCTCAACAGACTGCAACCTTCCGTTCTCAACAGACTGTAACCAACCGTTCTCAACAGACTGCAACCTTCCGTTCTCAACAGACTGCAACCTTCCGTTCTCAACAGACTGCAACCTTCCGTTCTCAACAGACTGCAACCTTCCGTTCTCAACAGACTGCAACCTTCCGTTCTCAACAGACTGCAACCTTCCGTTCTCAACAGACTGCAACCTTCCGTTCTCAACAGACTGCAACCTTCCGTTCTCAACAGACTGCAACCTTCCGTTCTCAACAGACTGCAACCAACCGTTCTCAACAGACTGCAACCTTCCGTTCTCAACAGACTGCAACCAACCGTTCTCAACAGACTGCAACCTTCCGTTCTCAACAGACTGCAACCTTCCGTTCTCAACAGACTGCAACCTTCCGTTCTCAACAGACTGCAACCTTCCGTTCTCAACAGACTGCAACCTTCCGTTCTCAACAGACTGCAACCAACCGTTCTCAACAGACTGCAACCTTCCGTTCTCAACAGACTGCAACCTTCCGTTCTCAACAGACTGCAACCTTCCGTTCTCAACAGACTGCAACCATCCATTCTCAACAGACTGCAACCTTCCGTTCTCAACAGACTGCAACCAACCGTTCTCAACAGACTGCAACCTTCCGTTCTCAACAGACTGCAACCTTCCGTTCTCAACAGACTGCAACCTTCCGTTCTCAACAGACTGCAACCAACCGTTCTCAACAGACTGCAACCTTCCGTTCTCAACAGACTGCAACCTTCCGTTCTCAACAGACTGCAACCTTCCGTTCTCAACAGACTGCAACCTTCCGTTCTCAACAGACTGCAACCTTCCGTTCTCAACAGACTGTAACCTTCCGTTCTCAACAGACTGCAACCTTCCGTTCTCAACAGACTGCAACCTTCCGTTCTCAACAGACTGCAACATTCCGTTCTCAACAGACTGCAACCTTCCGTTCTCAACAGACTGCAACATTCCGTTCTCAACAGACTGCAACCTTCCGTTCTCAACAGACTGCAACCTTCTAACAGAGAACAAGCTGTACATATTAGTAGGGTGTCTAATCGAAAACGCGTCTTTTGACCAATGGGTAAAATAATATGTTCATTGTATAGATACTCCTCTAAGAAAACCAACGGTCCAAACCTCAAGTCTCTATCATAATCTGTTCTAAAGCTATTGGAGTTTTCACCCTTGTAGGATGGCCAGAATTAGGGTGACTAAATCAATGGAGGCCAGAGAAAAAAAAGTAGCATCACGTCAGCTAAGCTGTGGCTACCTGACAGGACTCACATTTGAACTCGTCATCTTTCTTCTCGAATCCAGAGGACAGAAAACAATGTGGAGGTAAGACCAATTTTGATTTTGAGACATTTATTATTTTCAACCTTTGCAGACGGTCACCACAACATGCGAAATCCTCAGATGTCGCTGTGAGAAAGCCTCACCACTCTGTCAACAGAGCTCAGTGCTTATTATGGGATGTATTAGGTTATTAAATCCAACATTTTTGATATAATGTTAATAATATGGTGGAGAAAGACCCCACTGAACGATTCAGAACATGACGAATCAAATTTGACCTGGTAAAATGTATTTTATTACATAAGGAAGTTGCATTTCATAACCAAAACGTGTTTTCAACCACCCTGGGCAGAGTGGGTGGACACCCTACATGTAATCCTATTCCTTACCATTCCAAAAGGCAATTGGCTCCATTGGCAGCTTTACACACTGAATACAGGCCCAGTGCTCTGCAGTAGTAAGGCAACCTGGCTAGATCTGTGCATATAGCCTTGCTATCACAATATGGACCTAAGTGCCAGGTCTGTTTATGATGTATCTGCAGCAAAAAATTCAATTTGGAAGACACCAGAGGAGGACAATCAATTAGCAACAGTCTCTTCTCCATGCCCCCAGCCATTCCAGCCTTAACAGGTGCGATAAATCAACAAGCCACACCCCCGCTACGCCGTTAGCTGCCTTGGTAGTCAATGCAGCCAGCTACGCCGTTACAGCCCTCGCTAGGCTACTACACCGTTAGACAGTTACACGCTAACTAGGCTACTACACCGTTAGACAGTTACACCCTAACTAGGCTACTACACCGTTAGACAGTTACACGCTAACTAGGCTACTACACCGTTAGACAGTTACACGCTAACTAGGCTACTACACCGTTAGACAGTTACACGCTAACTAGGCTACTACACCGTTAGACAGTTACACGCTAACTAGGCTACTACACCGTTAGACAGTTACACGCTAACTAGGCTACTACACCATTAGACAGTTACACGCTAACTAGGCTACTACACCGTTAGACAGTTACACGCTAACTAGGCTACTACACCGTTAGACAGTTACACGCTAACTAGGCTACTACACCGTTAGACAGTTACACCCTAACTAGGCTACTACACCGTTAGACAGTTACACGCTAACTAGGCTACTACACCGTTAGACAGTTACACGCTAACTAGGCTACTACACCGTTAGACAGTTACACCCTAACTAGGCTACTACACCGTTAGACAGTTACACGCTAACTAGGCTACTACACCGTTAGACAGTTACACGCTAACTAGGCTACTACACCGTTAGACAGTTACACGCTAACTAGGCTACTACAACGTTAGACAGTTACACGCTTACTAGGCTACTACACCGTTAGACAGTTACATGCTAACTAGGCTACTACACCGTTAGACAGTTACACGCTTACTAGGCTACTACACCGTTAGACAGTTACACGCTAACTAGGCTACTACACCGTTAGACAGTTACATCCTAACTAGGATACTACACCGTTAGACAGTTACACGCTAACTAGGCTACTACACCGTTAGACAGTTACACGCTAACTAGGCTACTACACCGTTAGACAGTTACACGCTAACTAGGCTACTACACCGTTAGACAGTTACACGCTAACTAGGCTACTACACCGTTAGACAGTTACACGCTAACTAGGCTACTAGACAGTTACACGCTAACTCGGCTACTACACCGTTAGACAGTTACAAGCTAACTAGGCTACTACACCGTTAGACAGTTACACCCTAGCTAGGCTACTACACCGTTAGACAGTTACACGCTAACTAGGCTACTACACCGTTAGACAGTTACATGCTAACTAGGCTACTACACCGTTAGACAGTTACACCCTAGCTAGGCTACTACACCGTTAGACAGTTACACGCTAACTAGGCTACTACACCGTTAGACAGTTACACGCTAACTAGGATACTACACCGTTAGACAGTTACACCCTAACTAGGCTACTACACCGTTAGACAGTTACACGCTAACTAGGCTACTACACCGTTAGACAGTTACACGCTAACTAGGCTACTACACCGTTAGACAGTTACACGCTAACTAGGCTACTACACCGTTAGACAGTTACACCCTAACTAGGCTACTACACCGTTAGACAGTTACACGCTAACTAGGCTACTACACCGTTAGACAGTTACACGCTAACTAGGCTACTACACCGTTAGACAGTTACACCCTAACTAGGCTACTACACCGTTAGACAGTTACACGCTAACTAGGCTACTACACCGTTAGACAGTTACACGCTAACTAGGCTACTACACCGTTAGACAGTTACACGCTAACTAGGCTACTACACCGTTAGACAGTTACACGCTAACTAGGCTACTACACCGTTAGACAGTTACACCCTAACTAGGCTGCTACACCGTTAGACAGTTACACGCTAACTAGGCTACTACCCCGTTAGACAGTTACACGCTAACTAGGCTACTACACCATTAGACAGTTACACGCTAACTAGGCTACTACACCATTAGACAGTTACACGCTAACTAGGCTACTACACCGTTAGACAGTTACACGCTAACTAGGCTACTACACCGTTAGACAGTTACACGCTAACTAGGCTACTACACCATTAGACAGTTACACGCTAACTAGGCTACTACACCATTAGACAGTTACACGCTAACTAGGCTACTACACCGTTAGACAGTTACACCCTAACTAGGCTACTACACCGTTAGACAGTTACACGCTAACTAGGCTACTACACCGTTAGACAGTTACACGCTAACTAGGCTACTACACCGTTAGATAGTTACACCCTAACTAGGCTACTACACCGTTAGACAGTTACACGCTAACTAGGCTACTACACCGTTAGACAGTTACACGCTAACTAGGCTACTACACCGTTAGATAGTTACACCCTAACTAGGCTACTACACCGTTAGACAGTTACACGCTAACTAGGCTACTAGACAGTTACACGCTAACAAGGCTACTACACCGTTAGACAGTTACACGCTAACTAGGCTACTACACCGTTAGACAGTTACACGCTAACTAGGCTACTACACCGTTAGACAGTTACACGCTAACTAGGCTACTACACCGTTAGACAGTTACACGCTAACTAGGCTACTACACCGTTAGACAGTTACACGCTAACTAGGCTACTACACCGTTAGACAGTTACACGCTAACTAGGCTACTACACCGTTAGACAGTTACACGCTAACTAGGCTACTACACCGTTAGACAGTTACACGCTAACTAGGCTACTACACCGTTAGACAGTTACACGCTAACTAGGCTACTACACCGTTAGACAGTTACATGCTAACTAGGCTGCTACACCGTTAGACAGTTACACGCTAACTAGGCTACTACACCGTTAGACAGTTACACGCTAACTAGGCTACTACACCGTTAGACAGTTACACGCTAACTAGGCTACTACACCGTTAGACAGTTACACGCTAACTAGGCTACTATACCGTTAGACAGTTACACGCTAACTAGGCTACTACACCGTTAGACAGTTACACCCTAGTTAAGCTGATACACCGTTGGACTCTGCAGTGTGCGGTGAGCTGGAAGTAAATATAGCTGGACTTTTATTAGCATGGTGGAGACACCATCAAGAAGCAAGATTGCACTGAAGTGGATATTATCCGTCATTACGGGCTCCTGACTCTTTTGTGTTTTTTTACGCTTATCTTAACTTTTTTGTACGTAATGTCTCCGCCATCATTTCCTATGACCAAAACCACTTGGGTAAGACGAAGGGAGGAGGATGTGTCTCTTTGTCAACAACAGCTTGTGCATGATGATTCTAATGTTAAGGAGGTCTCAAGTATTTGCTCGCCTGAGTTAGAATAACTCATGATAAGCTGCAGACCATAATATTTACCAAGCGTTTTCATCTATGTTTTTTGTAGCTGTCTATTTACCGCCACAAACCGATGCTGGCACTGAGACCGCACTCAACGAGCCGTATAGGGCCATTAGCAAACAAGAAAATGCACATCCAGAAGCGGCGTTTCTCGTGGCCGGTGATTTTACCCTTACAGGAATGTACCATGGTACCGCTATGTTACTTTCACCTATACCATGGTATAGTCTGAATCATGGAAATGTACCAAGGTTTTAATCTTGAAGTGTGATGCTACTACCATGATGCTGCCATGCACCTAAATAATACCATAGTATTGCATCATTTTTACCATGGTAGATATACCCATGGTTTTAACCTGCATTATACATTCTACCACGGTAACGCACAATTATGATAAATGGTACCAAAAAATTATCATATGGTATCATCTTTATTAATTGTGCGTTACCATAGTACAATGGCAATATAATATATTAAATAAATAACCCCCCCCCCCCCCCCCCCCAAGGTCAAAAGAGGTTGGTTGGCATTATATTGATGAATTTAAATACCAGTACGGGCAAGTTTCTGATGAAGTCAGAGGCATGCTACTATTGTTGGTTCTAGTTGGTCTGGAAAGTCAAAGAAAAAGGGAAATAGTTGCTGTGAAAAAGGGGGAAATACTTTCTGTGTTAATAGTACCGTTTTTTGCTCATGTTTAGGTTCCCCGTTTCCCTGCCAACCTGAAATGTGAGATATATGGTTCTAATCTTCCTAATCTTTGGCATGTTGTAATCAATTTACAGTATTTACAGTCAAGGGGTGTTGCAGTTGTTTCAGGCCAGCAGAGGGAGCCGCTCGCTCTAGAGGCTGCTTCACGCGCTCTCGCTCTGCTGTGGCTCGCACGCTAGCCTGCCTAGTCAGTGAGGCAGTTGAATGAGAGAGACAACTGAAAACTGAAGAGACAAGCACCAGATAAACGAAATATTTTAAATGTTATCATCAGGGTGAGCGAGTTATAAAGCATAGGATATGAAACACCAAGTTAAGCGGAGTGTAATGATATAATTGTTGTTATTTTCTTATGATGTTTTGATAGTTTAATTAATTTATAAAAGCCAGTTAGCATAAAAGCTAACGTTGGCTAAAGTTAGCTCCAGTCAAAAATATGTTGAATTTCCTACTACATTTACATTTTAGTCATTTAGCAGACGCTCTTATCCAGAGCGACTTACAGTTACTGAGTGCATTAATTTTTTCATACTGGCCCCCCGTGGGAATCGAACACACAACCCTGGCGGTGCAAACGCCACGCTCTACCAACTGAGCTACACAGGGCCGTGATCTCATGATCAGTCTTCATGTTCTACACGTCCTCATGATCAGTCTTCATGTTCTACACATCCTCATGATCAGTCTCCATGTTCTACACATCCTCATGATCAGTCTTCATGTTCTACACTTCCTCATGATCAGTCTTCATGTTCTACACATCCTCATGATCAGTCTTCATTTTCTACACATCCTCATGATCAGTCTTCATGTTCTACACATCCTCATGATCAGTCTTCATGATCTACACATCCTCATGATCAGTCTTCATGTTCTACACTTCCTCATGATCAGTCTTCATGTTCTACACATCCTCATGATCAGTCTTCATTTTCTACACATCCTCATGATCAGTCTTCATGTTCTACACATCCTCATGATCAGTCTTCATGTTTTACACGTCCTCATGATCAGTCTTCATGTTCTACACATCCTCATGATCAGTCTTCATGTCTTTCCAGGAGACTTGCAGTACAAACAAATCTTCTGCAAGAGGTCGAAGCAGTAGGTGGTGAAGAAAGTGTAGGAGAGGCTTGTCCACCTGGCTGTGGAGTGCAGAAAGGACCAGACGGTTACGTCTACAAGGAGCCTGAGTCACAGCCCCCCCCAAACCCAACGTCCCTGCCAACATCGCAAACAGTGCCACAGCCATGCCCTGTGAGGAGGACATGGGCATAGGCCCTCAGAACCTCAAAAAGTTCTACAGCTGATCATCTCACCATACAGCTGTGTTACATGGTCCGAGTCGAGACTTTCAGATCTACACAGTTGTACCACTGTCTACAGGCTGGCTAGCTGATCATCTCACCTGTACCACTGTCTACAGGCTGGCTAGCTGATCATCTCACCTGTACCACTGTCTACAGGCTGGCTAGCTGATCATCTCACCTGTACCACTGTCTACAGGCTGGCTAGCTGATCATCTCACCTGTACCACTGTCTACAGGCTGGCTAGCTGATCATCTCACCTGTACCACTGTCTACAGGCTGGCTAGCTGATCATCTCACCTGTACCACTGTCTACAGGCTGGCTAGCTGATCATCTCACCTGTACCACTGTCTACAGGCTGGCTAGCTGATCATCTCACCTGTACCACTGTCTACAGACTGGCTAGCTGATCATCTCACCTGTACCACTGTCTACAGGCTGGCTAGCTGATCATCTCACCTGTACCACTGTCTACAGGCTGGCTAGCTGATCATCTCACCTGTACCACTGTCTACAGGCTGGCTAGCTGATCATCTCACCTGTACCACTGTCTACAGACTGGCTTGCTGATCATCTCACCTGTACCACTGTCTACAGGCTGGCTAGCTGATCATCTCACCTATACCACTGTCTACAGACTGGCTAGCTGATCATCTCACCTGTACCACTGTCTACAGGCTGGCTAGCTGATCATCTCACCTGTACCACTGTCTACAGGCTGGCTAGCTGATCATCTCACCTATACCACTGTCTACAGACTGGCTAGCTGATCATCTCACCTATACCACTGTCTACAGGCTGGCTAGCTGATCATCTCACCTATACCACTGTCTACAGACTGGCTAGCTGATCATCTCACCTGTACCACTGTCTACAGACTGGCTAGCTGATCATCTCACCTGTACCACTGTCTACAGGCTGGCTAGCTGATCATCTCACCTGTACCACTGTCTACAGACTGGCTAGCTGATCATCTCACCTGTACCACTGTCTACAGACTGGCTTGCTGATCATCTCACCTGTACCACTGTCTACAGACTGGCTAGCTGATCATCTCACCTGTACCACTGTCTACAGGCTGGCTAGCTGATCATCTCACCTGTACCACTGTCTACAGGCTGGCTAGCTGATCATCTCACCTGTACCACTGTCTACAGGCTGGCTAGCTGATCATCTCACCTGTACCACTGTCTACAGGCTGGCTAGCTGATCATCTCACCTGTACCACTGTCTACAGGCTGGCTAGCTGATCATCTCACCTGTACCACTGTCTACAGGCTGGCTAGCTGATCATCTCACCTGTACCACTGTCTACAGACTGGCTAGCTGATCATCTCACCTATACCACTGTCTACAGGGCTGGCTAGCTGATCATCTCACCTGTACCACTGTCTACAGGCTGGCTAGCTGATCATCTCACCTATACCACTGTCTACAGACTGGCTAGCTGATCATCTCACCTATACCACTGTCTACAGGCTGGCTAGCTGATCATCTCACCTGTACCACTGTCTACAGACTGGCTAGCTGATCATCTCACCTATACCACTGTCTACAGACTGGCTAGCTGATCATCTCACCTGTACCACTGTCTACAGGCTGGCTAGCTGATCATCTCACCTGTACCACTGTCTACAGGCTGGCTAGCTGATCATCTCACCTGATACCACTGTCTACAGACTGGCTAGCTGATCATCTCACCTATACCACTGTCTACAGGCTGGCTAGCTGATCATCTCACCTATACCACTGTCTACAGACTGGCTAGCTGATCATCTCACCTATACCACTGTCTACAGACTGGCTAGCTGATCATCTCACCTGTACCACTGTCTACAGGCTGGCTAGCTGATCATCTCACCTGTACCACTGTCTACAGGCTGGCTAGCTGATCATCTCACCTGTACCACTGTCTACAGGCTGGCTAGCTGATCATCTCACCTGTACCACTGTCTACAGGCTGGCTAGCTGATCATCTCACCTGTACCACTGTCTACAGGCTGGCTAGCTGATCATCTCACCTGTACCACTGTCTACAGGCTGGCTAGCTGATCATCTCACCTGTACCACTGTCTACAGGCTGGCTAGCTGATCATCTCACCTGTACCACTGTCTACAGGCTGGCTAGCTGATCACTCTCACCTGTACCACTGTCTACAGGCTGGCTAGCTGATCATCTCACCTGTACCATTGTCTACAGGCTGGCTAGCTGATCATCTCACCTGTACCACTGTCTACAGGCTGGCTAGCTGATCATCTCACCTGTACCACTGTCTACAGGCTGGCTAGCTGATCATCTCACCTGTACCACTGTCTACAGGCTGGCTAGCTGATCATCTCACCTGTACCACTGTCTACAGGCTGGCTAGCTGATCATCTCACCTGTACCACTGTCTACAGGCTGGCTAGCTGATCATCTCACCTGTACCACTGTCTACAGGCTGGCTAGCTGATCATCTCACCTGTACCACTGTCTACAGGCTGGCTAGCTGATCATCTCACCTGTACCACTGTCTACAGGCTGGCTAGCTGATCATCTCACCTGTACCACTGTCTACAGGCTGGCTAGCTGATCATCTCACCTGTACCACTGTCTACAGGCTGGCTAGCTGATCATCTCACCTGTACCACTGTCTACAGGCTGGCTAGCTGATCATCTCACCTGTACCACTGTCTACAGGCTGGCTAGCTGATCATCTCACCTGTACCACTGTCTACAGGCTGGCTAGCTGATCATCTCACCTGTACCACTGTCTACAGACTGGCTAGCTGATCATCTCACCTGTACCACTGTCTACAGGCTGGCTAGCTGATCATCTCACCTGTACCACTGTCTACAGACTGGCTAGCTGATCATCTCACCTGTACCACTGTCTACAGGCTGGCTAGCTGATCATCTCACATGTACCACTGTCTACAGGCTGGCTAGCTGATCATCTCACATGTACCACTGTCTACAGACTGGCTAGCTGATCATCTCACCTGTACCACTGTCTACAGGCTGGCTAGCTGATCATCTCACCTGTACCACTGTCTACAGGCTGGCTAGCTGATCATCTCACCTGTACCACTGTCTACAGGCTGGCTAGCTGATCATCTTCACCTGTACCACTGTCTACAGGCTGGCTAGCTGATCATCTCACCTGTACCACTGTCTACAGGCTGGCTAGCTGATCATCTCACCTGTACCACTGTCTACAGGCTGGCTAGCTGATCATCTCACCTGTACCACTGTCTACAGGCTGGCTAGCTGATCATCTCACCTGTACCACTGTCTACAGGCTGGCTAGCTGATCATCTCACCTGTACCACTGTCTACAGGCTGGCTAGCTGATCATCTCACCTGTACCACTGTCTACAGGCTGGCTAGCTGATCATCTCACCTGTACCACTGTCTACAGGCTGGCTAGCTGATCATCTCACCTGTACCACTGTCTACAGGCTGGCTAGCTGATCATCTCACCTGTACCACTGTCTACAGGCTGGCTAGCTGATCATCTCACCTGTACCACTGTCTACAGGCTGGCTAGCTGATCATCTCACCTGTACCACTGTCTACAGGCTGGCTAGCTGATCATCTCACCTGTACCACTGTCTACAGGCTGGCTAGCTGATCATCTCACCTGTACCACTGTCTACAGGCTGGCTAGCTGATCATCTCACCTGTACCACTGTCTACAGGCTGGCTAGCTGATCATCTCACCTGTACCACTGTCTACAGGCTGGCTAGCTGATCATCTCACCTGTACCACTGTCTACAGGCTGGCTAGCTGATCATCTCACCTGTACCACTGTCTACAGGCTGGCTAGCTGATCATCTCACCTGTACCACTGTCTACAGGCTGGCTAGCTGATCATCTCACCTGTACCACTGTCTACAGGCTGGCTAGCTGATCATCTCACCTGTACCACTGTCTACAGGCTGGCTAGCTGATCATCTCACCTGTACCACTGTCTACAGGCTGGCTAGCTGATCATCTCACCTGTAATCCACTGTCTACAGGCTGGCTAGCTGATCATCTCACCTGTACCACTGTCTACAGGCTGGCTCTCTATAAACCTCACTGGTGAATCCTGGGGATCTGGCAAAGTCCCA
>NW_028156834.1:0-25000 GCF_964263955.1 Coregonus lavaretus
TGGCACTATGTATTTGGGCAGGTAGCGTTCTCCTGGCATCCACCAAACCCAGATTTGTCTGTCGGACTGCCAGATGGTGAAGCATGATTCATCACTCCAGAGAACGTGTTTCCACTGCTCCAGAGTCCAATGGCGGCGAGCTTTACACCACTCCAGCCGACACTTGGCATTGCGCATGGTGATCTTAGGCTTGTGTGCGGCTGCTCGGCTATGGAAACCCATTTCATGAAGCTCCCTGACGAACAGTTCTTGTGCTGACGTTGCTTCCAGAGGCAGTTTGGAACTCAGTAGTGAGTGTTGCAACCGAGGACAGACGAGTTTTATGGGCTATGCACTTCAGAACTTGGCGGTCCCGTTCTGTAAGCTTGTGTGGCATCCCACTTCGTGGCTGAGCCTCTGTTGCTTCTAGACGTTTCCACTTCACAATAACAGCACTTACAGTTGACCACCTTTCCAACTGACTTGTTGGAAAGGTGGCATCCTATGACGGTGCCACATTGAAAGTCACAGAGCTCTTCATTAAGGCCATTCTACAGCCAATGTTTGTCTATGGAGATTGCATGGCGTTGTGCTCGATTTTATACACCTGTCAGCAACGGGTGTGGCTGAAATAGCCGAATCCACTAATTTGAAGGGGTGTCCACATACTTTTGTGTGTATATGTATATATATATATATATATATATATATATAGTGTGTATACGTTTACACAGACGTGTTTCTGTGTGTGTGTTGTTGATACTAAGATAACTGTGATGTCAGTGTAACTATTGATATTGAAACAGTGGTGAAACTATGATGTCACCATGTTAACCTGGGTCAAGTACTAGCTACATAATTAAGCAATAAGGCCCGAGGGGGTGTGGTATATGGCCAACATACCATGCTAAGGGCTATTCTTAGGCATGATGCAATGCGGACCCTTAGCCATGCTATATTGGCCATATATCATAAACCCCCAAGGTGCCTTATTGCTATTATAAACTGGTTACCAACGTATTAGAGCAGTACAAATACATGTTTTGTCATACCTGTGGTATATGGTCTGATATACCACGGCTGTCAGCCAATCATTCAGGGCTCGAACCACCCCAGTTTATAACGTCAAATAGGCTACTTCCAAATACTTGAACTGAATCAAAAGCACCAAAACTTAAAGTATTTTACATAATGTATGTATTTGACCAATATGTATATGACTATGATGTTTAGCTACCTCTGTTTGATGAAACAAACATTCTTTATTTGCCGACATGACATCACCTATGGACGTGAGTGTGTGTTTGTGTGTGTGTGTGTGTGTGTGTGTGTGCGCATGTTTGTGTGTGTACGGGTGTCTGTGTGTACCTTGTGAACAGTAGGGCTGGTGCTGGGTCCAGGGATGGTATCAGGTGACTGCTGCCGAGACAAAATCAGAACACACAGTCAGAACACAGTATTAACACACACACTAAGGATGGGCACGGTTATTCTAATATCCGAACGGACGTTAGTATTCGATTACTTGGAAGAGTATTCTTTTACCATTACATTCACAATTCTTTATAAAACAACAGTTTTATGACAGTTGTTATGAGTACACCCCATAAAAAAGAGCAGTTTCACACCTGTAGCTTGTTGTTATTGTCTGTAAATCACACCTGTAGCTTGTTATTATTGTCTGTAAAGTGTCTGTAAAGCAGACCTGTAGCTTGTTACACATTTCCAGACAGTGTTTGGGTTAGAGGAAGTTCGTTCTCTCTCTCTCTCTCTCTCTCTCTCTCTCTCTCTCTCTCTCTCTCTCTCTCTCTCTCTCTCTCTCTCTCTCTCTCTCTCTCTCTCTCTCTCTCTCTCTCTCTCTCTCTCTCTCTCTCTCTCTCTCTCTCTCTCTCTCTCTCTCTCTCTCTCTCTCTCTCTCTCTCTCTTCTCTCTTCTCTCTCTCTCTCTCTCTCTCTCTCTCTCTCTCTCTCTCTCTCTCTCTCTCTTCTCTCTCTCTCTCTCTCTCTCTCTCTCTCTCTCTCTCTCTCTCTCTCTCTCTCTCTCTCTCTCTCTCTCTCTTCTCTCTCTCGAAAGAGGATTGACACCCACCATCTCAGATTGTTCTGAAATCGCTTCTGTAGTTACAACCAGATAACATTAGCATTTCTGCAACATTATTTGGTTTAAATATAATTTCATCTCTGATAAATTAACCTAATTGATTGTACCCAAATTGGCCATTTTTATTGATAGGATTAATATCATATTTCATGAATATAGTACCTAACATGCGATTTCAGTTCAACTCGGGATAACCGGTCATACTAAAAGTGGCTTACCTTTTAGCCAGGTAAATTTCTATGGCAACGAATCCTTCAGAACTAACCTGTTCTGGGGGCAGGCTAACACAGGGCTTACTCCACTTACCCTGAATGAAATGACTGAGCCGCGAGTTGAGGACCAATGAAATCAGATTCCCCCCGAAAGCCGAAGCATCCATTTAGAACGTTTTCTCACCACCAAATATGGTAGTGAGAGGAAGTCCAGTCGCAGGGTAGTAGGAGAGGATGGAACTAGGTGAAACTGTGCTGACATTCTGCAACATTTCTTATCATCTGAAACATCTGATCTCAATAAATGTTTTTGTTCCCAAAACTAGAATCTGTTACAAACACAGTGCACTAGGTTTTATATACTTGACGCTTTTCCAAAGTTATAGAAAATTGCGTGGTTTAGAAGGTACTTAACCCTAACTGCTCCTGTAAGTCGCTCTGGATAAGAGCGTCTGCTAAATGACTAAAAATAAAAAAATAAAAATAAGGAGTGTAAGGTCGGATTGAGTTTGCGCACATGCACACTTCACAGAGGAGGTGTTCCCTAATGAATTTTACAAATACATGCTACAATGCGCCAATAGGATCTTGCTAGCTTGTGCTTGGCGTTGCCCACCTCCTTGCTTGTTCTGCCCACTATGCTTCATTTGTTCCCACTGTAAACAACACAGATTAACTATCTTGGGTTAGTTATAAATATCCTTTGAGTTCGGCGTTTGACTAGCCATGTGCGACATGCACGCGCAGTTACAAACCTGCTAGAGTTAGCGGCAGGCGGACGAGCAATATCCACGTCGTAGTACGGATAAAGCCTGAGCTGGAATGTGAAGGTAACTGAAGCTGCTTAGCTTTAAAAAAAATAAAACTGAGTAGATCTAGCTCGCTTCATAGGATACACCTCTGGTGTGACAGCAACCCATGCTCGGTTTTGTTTACATGGCCACTAATGTTAACTTTTTAGCATTTGTGTCACAAATCCAATACAAGTCAATGGTACCTATATTAGCATTTTCACGCTTCATGTCCAAATCATCCTAAAGTATCTAAAAATGTATTGTTTAACTCAATTACGTTACTTATAGATGATTTAGATATGAAGCGAGAAAATGCTAATATAGGTAACATTTACTTGCATTGAATTTGTGCCACAAATGCTAAAAAGTTAGCATTTGAAACAGTGGCCAGGTAAACAAAACCGAAGCATGGGTTGCTGTCATACCTCGTCCATAAACTGCTTGCAGGGTAAGGAAATAAATATGTAATTGTGTAATTTGGGTGAACTCTCCCTTTAACAATGTGGGGGGGGGATCTTTAAAAAAAATCCCCTAATAGCAGGAGCAGCACCATCTAGTGGTCAGAACCTGGTAATATAATGATGTAGGATGGGTCATAAACCCAATAACTTCAATGACTAATGGTGTTGGCAGACACAATGTAAGTAACTTAATTTATGTCCCCTTAATTGCCCTGAATACCTCTGTTGATCCTACAGCTATTGTATGCAGTAATTATGAGCCTATGAACCAGAGTTACACTGTTAGCACTGAGGTGGTGTGCCCTAGTAGGAAGTCTACTGTGTGCAGCTCACCCTGCACTATCAGCTCCAATATAAATAACATGAGCATGTCTACTTCTGATAAGCTTCCCAGTAAAGCATTAAAAACAATCAAGCAATCTAGAAAAGTGCTAAAAATAGCACATATTAACATATGCAGCCTGTGAAACAAGGTTCATGAAGTCAATAACTTGCTTGTAACAGATGACATTCATATTCTGACTATCTCTGAAACTCACTTAGATAATACCTTTGATGATAGTGGTAGCAATACATGGTTATAACATCTACCGAAAAGACAGAAATGTCAACGGGGGCGGTGTTGCCGTCTATATTCAGAACCACATTCCTGTAAAGCTTAGAGACGATCTCATGTTAGATACTGTTGAAGTAATATGGCTACAGGTTCATCTGCCTCACCTAAAGCCCATTCTTGTTGGAAGCTGCTATAGACCACCAAGTGCTAACAGTCAGTATCTGGATAATATGTATGAAATGCTTGATAATGTACGTGATATCAACAGAGAAGTATATTTTCTGGGTGATTTAAATATTGACTGGCTCTCATCAAGCTGCCCACTCAAGAACAAACTTCAAACTGTAACCAGTGCCTGCAACCTGGTTCAGGTTATCAGTCAACCTACCAGGGTAGTTACAAAGTACAGGAATTAAATCATCAACATGTATTGATCACATCTTTACGAATGCTGCAGAAATTTGCTTTAAAGCAGAATCCAAATCCATAGGATGTAGTGATCACAATATAGTAGCCATATCTAGGAAAACCAAAGTTCCAAAGGCTGGGCCTAATATAGTGTATAAGAGGTCATACAATAAGCTTTGTAGTGATTCATATGTTGTTGATGTAAATAATATTTGCTGGTCTGTGGTGCGTGATGAGGAGCAACCAGACATTGCACTTGACACATTTATGAAATTGCTTATTCCAGTTAATAATAAGCACGTACCCATTAAGAAAATGACTGTAAAAACTGTTGAATCCCCTTGAATTGATGTGGAATTGAAAAATGGTATGGTTGAGAGGGATGAGGCAAAAGGTATGGCAAATAAGTCTGGCTGCACAACTAATTGGCAAACGTACTACAAATTAAGAAATCATGTGACTAAACTAAATACAAATAAACTATACTATGAAACCAAAATAAAATATATAAAGAATGATAGTAAAAAGCTTTGGAGCGCCTTAAATGAAATTTTGGGAACAAAGGCAAACTCGGCTCCATCATTCATTGAATCAGATGGCTCATTCATCACAAAACCCACTTATATTGCCAACTACTTTAATGACTTCTTCATTGGCAAGATTAGCTAACTTAGGTATGACATGCCAGCAACAAACGCTGACACTACACATCCAAGTATATCTGACCAAATTATGAAAGACAAGAATTGTACTTTTGAATTCCGTAAAGTCAGTTTGGAAGAGGTGTCTGACAATCTGAATGGAAAATTACTGAGGATAATAGCGGACTATATTGCCACTCCTATTTGCCACATCTTCAATTTAAGCCTACTAGAAAGTGTGTGCCCTCAGGCCTAGAGAGAAGCTAAAGTCATTCCGCTAACCAAGAATAGTAAAGCCCCCTTTACTGGCTCAAATAGCCAACCAATCAGCCTGTTACCAACCCTTAGTAAACTTCTGGATAAAATTGTGTTTGACCAGATACAATGCTATTTCACAGTAAACAAACTGACAACAGACTTTCAGCACGCTTCTAGACATTCAACAAGCACAGCACTTACACAAATGACTGATGATTGGCTGAGAGAAATGTATGATAAAATGATTGTGGGGGCTGTTTTGTTAGACTTCAGTGCAGCTTTTGACATTATCGATCATAGTCTGCTGCTGGAAAAACGTATGTGTTATGGCTGCTATAATGTGGATAAAGAGTTACTTGTCTAACAGAACACAGAGGGTGTTCTTTAATGGAAGCCTCTCAAACATAATCCAGGTAGAATCAGGAATTCCCCAGGGCAGCTGTTTAGGCCCCTTACCTTTTTCCATCTTTACTAATGACGTGCCACTGGCTTTGAGTAAAGCCAGTGTGTCTATGTATGCGGATGACTCAACACTATACACGTCAGCTACTACAGCAACTGAAATAACGGCAACACTTAAAGAGCTGCAGTTAGTTTCGGAAAGGGTAGCAAAGAATAAGTTAGTCGGAAATATTTCCAAAACTAAAAGCATTGAATTTGGGACAAATCATTCACTAAACCCTAAACCTCAACTACATCTCATAATGAATAATGTGGAAATTGAGAAAGTTGAGGTGACTAAACTGCTTGGAGTAACCCTGGATTGTAAACTGTCATGGTCAAAACATATTGATACAACAGTAGCTAAAATGGGGAGAAGTCTGTCCATAATAAAGTGGGACTTGGGAAAATTGCAGTTGGCTCAGAACAGGGCAGCACGGCTGGCCCTTAAAAGTACACGGAGAGCTAACATTAATGACATGCATGTCAATCTCTCATGGCTCAAAGTAGAAGAGAGATTGACTTCATCACTACTTGTTTTTGTAAGAGGTGTTGACAAGCTGAATGTACCCATGCATACCCCACAAGACATGCCAACAGAGGTCTCTTCACAGTCCCCAAGTCCAGAACAGACTATGGGAGGCGCACAGTACTAGATAGAGCCATGACTACATGGAACTCTATTCCACATCAGGTAACTGATGCAAGCAGTAGAATCAGATTTTTAAAGAACTGGTAAAAATACACCTTATGGAACAACGGGGACTGTGAAGAGACACACACAAAGGTACAGACACATGCATACACACACATTGTGATATTGTTGTATGGTGGTATTAAACATTTTGTATTGTAGATATGTAGTGGTGTAATAATGTTATATGAGGTACTGTTTTATATGTAATGTAAGTGCTTTAATATGTTTGGACCCCAGGAAGAGCAGCTGCTGCCTTGGCAACAGCTAATGGGGATCCCTAATAAAAACAAATGACTAATTTCTCTGAACAGGGGAATACAACAATTATGACATGGAACGACCCAAAGAGAAAGAATGAAAAAACGGGAGAGAGAGGCGATGGAGAGAGCCAGCACACGCCGACGCGCGCTCGCGTGTGTGTGAGCGTGGGAGTCATTATCTGGTAGAAATGGATTTCTCTCAGATTAGAGTACTCTGCTGAGAGCTGTAGCACTGCATGCTTAGCATGCCCACATAGGGCTGTGACGGTCATGGAATTGTATGACGGTAATTGGCCAGCCAAATGAATGCGGTCACCGTAACAACTGTTTGATTAGTAAGAAAACTTTTTTTTTTACGTACATTTTATCCTCTCCTCCGTTCCTGACTTCATGTGCTGCCATAGAAATAGAATGAATAGAACGTTGGACTGGCGGCCATTACGAGTGTACCAATAGGAGCAAAGCAGGAAGTAAAATTTGTGCTGTGATTTGTTGATTCAACTCAACTGACATTTCAAGAAATACATTCCATTGCATGAGGCAGTTAGAGCCAGACTCTGTAAGTGTCAGTTTCCTCATTTTGTTTACATTTTATATTTAGTTTTGTCGGGGCGACAAACAAACCCAGGCAAGACGTCATAACCTGCTCTAGAGACTGGGGTACCTGAGGGTTGCCATATCAACCTGTATTCTAGCTACAACACGCATGTAGGCCACAGGAGGTTGGGGAGGACGGGCTCGTGGTAATGACTGGAGCGCTATAAGTGGAATGGTATCAAATACATCAAACACTTGGTTTCCAGGTGTTTGATACCATTCCATTTAATCCGTTCTGGCCATTATTAAGAGCCGTTCTCCCCTCAGCAGCCTCCACTGATGTAGGCTTCTTCTTCTTCCTCTTCTTCTTCCAACTACTTTCACTTACCAGTAGATGGCTAGCTCAGGCTTTAGCGATTATCATTGGCACTGTCCACAGCAGCATAATCCTGGCACTAGTCTTGCTGAATGAAAATCCCCCACAATTCCAGTTTCCAGTTTCATTCAGAAAATCAAGCTCGCAACATCAAAGCAACATCGATACAGACCAAGCGCTGCTACACACAATCAGCTGACACGCATTTGTCAGCTAAATTACACGTTTATTCTGTATCACTGAACTCTCATTTATAATGAGTCTTGTTTATAATGAGAGGGACTCATTTGTACTATTGATGTGTTGCTGTGGTCGTGGATGGATCAGAGCAACAGATAGAAGGTGTGTGAGAAAAATGATCAATGCGTCATAATTACCTGGAGAAATCTGACCTGCATTTTGTAAACACAGCTGCTGTATTTATAACTCGTAAAAATATATTTTTTATCACTGTGACACAAATGGCAAATTAAGCTTTCATCTATCCATTTCGAGATATATTAAACAATGAAAGAAAATGTGATATTTTATTTGAAACTAACTGAGTCTGGCTTTAACATCATTTGAATGAACATTGTACATTACCATGGAAGTTATTGCATCCCAATACCAGGCAGCCATTGCAAGTGTACCCATGAGTTTTGACAGTTACTTTATTTTCATGACGGTCTTCATCCATGACCGACAGTTACACGGTTATATAGTTATTGTGCCAGCCCTATGCACACACACACACACACACACACACACACACACACACAAAGGGCACACACACACACAAACTCATCTTGTAGCGATACGGTAGTGTCTCTCTCTGATAGATCCGTCACACAGGGGAGAGTCAAAATGGAGACATCAAACCAACCAACCAACCAACCACACACACACACACACACACACACACACACACACACACACACACACACACAGACAAGATGGCGCTACAGTGGATAGCGGCCATTTTACAGGCTCCCGACCAATTCTGCACTTTGTTTGTTTTTTACGCTGAACTTTGCTTTTTTTGTACATAATGTCTCCGCCATCATTTCCTATGAGAGAAAACAGCTTCTGGACTTCAGAACAGCGATCACTAACCTCCATTTGGACGACAACTTCTACTTCAACAAGTCAGCTGCTGTGGATGTTCTGCTTCCTCTGGACAAGGCCCAAATCCCCGGGACTCGGAAAAGGAAGCGATGGCGCAAAAGGGGCAGACGGGCGGCAGACGGGCGGGTATACTGATAAAACTACGTTGGCGTGCAACCGCTGTTCTTTTGGCGAACGTACAGTCACTGGAGAAAAAAACTCTCAGTTCGAGACTATCCGATTATCGGGACCTGAAGAACTGTAATATCCTGTGTTTCTCAGAGTCGTGGCTGAACGAGGACATGGATAATTTACATCTAGCTGGTTTACTATGCATCGTCAAGTCCGTGTGGCAGCGTTACGTAAGGTTAGGGGGGAGGTGTGTGTCTCTGTGTTAACAACAGCTGGTGTGCTATCTCTAATATTAAGGAAGTCTCAAGGTTTTGCTCGCCTGAGTTCGAATACCTAATGATAAGCTGCAGAACACATTATTTACCAAGAGAGTTTTCTACCACTGTTGACTACCACAAACCGATGCTGGCACCATTTTTTTGTATTACATTGATTACTGCATTGTTGGGGTTAGAGCTTGCAAGAAAGGCATTTCACTATACTTGTGCATGTGACATTAAAACTTGAAACTACAGTGAGGGAAAAAAGTATTTGATCCCCTGCTGATTTTGTACGTTTGCCCACTGACAAAGACATGATCAGTCTATAATTTTAATGGTAGGTTTATTTGAACAGTGAGAGACAGAATAACAACAACAAACTCCAGAAAAGCATCTCAAAAATGTTATAAATTGATTTGCATTTTAATGAGGGAAATAGGTATTTGACCCCCTCTCAATCAGAAAGGTTTCTGGCTCCCAGGTGTCTTTTATACAGGTAACGAGCTGAGATTAGGAGCACACTCTTAAAGGGTGAAGCAATCAATCAATCACATCCAAACTCTACACCATGGCCAAGACCAAAGAGCTCTCCAAGGATGTCAGGGACAAGATTGTAGACCTACACAAGGCTAGAATGGGCTACAAGACCATCGCCAAGCAGCTTGGTGAGAAGGTGACAAGTTGGTGCGATTATTCGCAAATGGAAGAAACACAAAATAATTGTCAATCTCCCTCGGCCTGGGGCTCCATGCAAGATCTCACCTCGTGGAGTTGCAATGATCATGAGAACGGTGAGAAATCAGCCCATAATTACACGGGAGGATCTTGTCAATGATCTCAAGGCAGCTGGGACCATAGTCACCAAGAAAACAATTGGTAACACACTACGCCGTGAAGGACTGAAATCCTGCAGCGCCCGCAAGGTCCACCTGATAACAGTAGAAGTGTGTCGAGCTGCCCAGGGACACAAGCCTACCAGATGAGCTAAATACCTTCCACGCTCGCTTCGAGGCAAGCAACACTCCATGCATGAGAGCACCAGCTGTTCCGGATGACTGTGTGATCTCGCTCTCCATAGCCGATGTGAGCAAGACCTTTAAACAAGTTAACATTAACAAGGCCGCAGGGCCAGGTGGATTACCAGGACGCATACTCAGAGCATGCGCTGATCAGCTGGCAAGTGTCTTCACTGACATTTTCAACTTCTCCCTGACCCAGTCTCTAATAACTACATTTTTCAAGTAGAATACCATAGTCCCTGTGCCCAAGAATGCCAAGATAGCCTGTCTAAATTACATTTGCCCCGTAGCACTCACATCTGTAGCCATGAAATGCTTTAAAAGGATGGCCATGGCTCACATCAATACCATCATCCCAGACACCCTGGACCCACTCCAATTCGCATACCACCCCAACAGAGCCATAGATGACGCAATCTCCATTGCACTCCACACTGCCCTCTCCCACCTGGATAAGAGGATCACCTATGTGAGAATGCTGTTCATTGACTACAGCTCAGCGTTCAACACCATAGTGCCCTCCATCACTAAGCTCAGGACCCTGGGACTGAACACCTCCCTCTGCAACTGGATCCTGGACTTCCTGACGGGCCGCCCCCAGGTGGTGAGGCTAGGCACAACACATAACAGCCACGCTGACCGTCAACACTGGGGCCGAACAGGGTTGCGTGCTCAGTCCCCTCCTGTGTTCCCTGTTCTCTATACCAGGCGGTGTCAGAGGAAGGTCCGAAAATGTTTCTACAACCGCAGCTACCCAAGCCATTGACTCTTCACTCCGCACGGCAAGCGGTACCAGAGCGCCAAATCTGGGACCAAAAGGCTCCTGAACAGCTTTATTATTTATTTTATTTATTATACATTTAGCAGACGCTCTTATCCAGAGCGACTTACAGGAGCAATTAGAGTTAAGTGCCTTGCTTAAGGGCACATCGACAGATTTTTCACCTAGTCGGCTCGGGGATTAGAACCAGCGACCTTTCGGTTACTGGCACAACGCTCTTACCCACTAAGCTACCTGCCGCCAGCTTCTACCCCCAAGCCATAAGACTGCTGAACATTTAATCAAATTGTTCCATGACTATTTGCATTGACCCTTTCTTGGCACTGACACTCTTGCACTGACTCTATGTACACTCACTGGACTCTACCCACACACTCACACATACTACACTGACACTCCAACACACACACACACACACACACACAACATACGCTCACACACACAAAACACACACACGCATATTGATTCCACACACACAAAACAAACACACAGACACACACTCCTCACATATGCTGCTGCTGCTGCTACTCTGTTTATTATCTATCCTGATTACATAGTCACTTTTACCCCTACCTACATGTACATATAACCTCAACTACCAACACTGCTGCTACTCTGTTTATTATCTATCCTGATTACCTAGTCACTTTTACCCCTACCTACATGTACATATAACCTCAACTACCAACACTGCTGCTACTCTGTTTATTATCTATCCTGATTACCTAGTCACTTTTACCCCTACCTACATGTACATATAACCTCAACTACCAACACTGCTGCTACTCTGTTTATTATCTATCCTGATTACCTAGTCACTTTTACCCCTACCTACATGTACATATAACCTCAACTACCAACACTGCTGCTACTCTGTTTATTATCTATCCTGATTACCTAGTCACTTTTACCCCTACCTACATGTACATATAACCTCAACTACCAACACTGCTGCTACTCTGTTTATTATCTATCCTGATTACCTAGTCACTTTTACCCCTACCTACATATACATATAACCTCAACTACCAACACTGCTGCTACTCTGTTTATTATCTATCCTGATTACCTAGTCACTTTTACCCCTACCTACATGTACATATAACCTCAACTACCAACACTGCTGCTACTCTGTTTATTATCTATCCTGATTACCTAGTCACTTTTACCCCTACCTACATGTACATATAACCTCAACTACCAACACTGCTGCTACTCTGTTTATTATCTATCCTGATTACCTAGTCACTTTTACCCCTACCTACATATACATATAACCTCAACTACCAACACTGCTGCTACTCTGTTTATTATCTATCCTGATTACCTAGTCACTTTTACCCCTACCTACATGTACATATAACCTCAACTACCAACACTGCTGCTACTCTGTTTATTATCTATCCTGATTACAGTCACTTTTACCCCTACCTACATGTACATATAACCTCAACTACCAACACTGCTGCTACTCTGTTTATTATCTATCCTGATTACATAGTCACTTTTACCCCTACCTACATGTACATATAACCTCAACTACCAACACTGCTGCTACTCTGTTTATTATCTATCCTGATTACATAGTCACTTTTACCCCTATCTACATGTACATATAACCTCAACTACCAACACTGCTGCTACTCTGTTTATTATCTATCCTGATTACCTAGTCACTTTTACCCCTACCTACATGTACATATAACCTCAACTACCAACACTGCTGCTACTCTGTTTATTATCTATCCTGATTACAGTCACTTTTACCCCTACCTACATGTACATATTACCTCAACTACCAACACTGCTGCTACTCTGTTTATTATCTATCCTGATTACCTAGTCACTTTTACCCCTACCTACATGTACATATTACCTCAACTACCAACACTGCTGCTACTCTGTTTATTATCTATCCTGATTACCTAGTCACTTTTACCCCTACCTACATGTACATATAACCTCAACTACCAACACTGCTGCTACTCTGTTTATTATCTATCCTGATTACCTAGTCACTTTTACCCCTATCTACATGTACATATAACCTCAACTACCAACACTGCTGCTACTCTGTTTATTATCTATCCTGATTACCTAGTCACTTTTACCCCTACCTACATGTACATATTACCTCAACTACCAACACTGCTGCTACTCTGTTTATTATCTATCCTGATTACATAGTCACTTTTACCCCTACCTACATATAACCTCAACTACCAACACTGCTGCTACTCTGTTTATTATCTATCCTGATTACATAGTCACTTTTACCCCTACCTACATGTACATATAACCTCAACTACCAACACTGCTGCTACTCTGTTTATTATCTATCCTGATTACCTAGTCACTTTTACCCCTACCTACATGTACATATTACCTCAGCTACCAACACTGCTGCTACTCTGTTTATTATCTATCCTGATTACATAGTCACTTTTACCCCTACCTACATGTACATATAACCTCAACTACCAACACTGCTGCTACTCTGTTTATTATCTATCCTGATTACCTAGTCACTTTTACCCCTACCTACATGTACATATTACCTCAACTACCAACACTGCTGCTACTCTGTTTATTATCTATCCTGATTACATAGTCACTTTTACCCCTACCTACATGTACAGTGGGGAGAACAAGTATTTGATACACTGCCGATTTTGCAGGTTTTCCTACTTACAAAGCATGTAGAGGTCTGTAATTCTTATCATATGTACACTTCAACTGTGAGAGACGGAATCTAAAACAAAAATCCAGAAAATCACATTGTATGATTTTTAAGTAATTAATTTGCATTTTATTGCATGACATAAGTATTTGATACATCGGAAAAGCAGAACTTAATATTTGGTACAGAAACCTTTGTTTGCAATTACAGAGATCATACGTTTCCTGTAGGTCTTGACCAGGTTTGCACACACTGCAGCAGGGATTTTGGCCCACTCCTCCATACAGACCTTCTCCAGATCCTTCAGGTTTCGGGGCTGTCGCTGGGCAATACAGACTTTCAGCTCCCTCCAAAGATTTTCTATTGGGTTCAGGTCTGGAGACTGGCTAGGACACTCCAGGACCTTGAGATGCTTCTTACGGAGCCACTCCTTAGTTGCCCTGGCTGTGTGTTTCGGGTCATTGTCATGCTGGAAGATCCAGCCACCACCCATCTTCAATGCTCTTACTGAGGGAAAGAGGTTGTTGGCCAAGATCTCGCGATACATGGCCCCATCCATCCTCCCCTTAATACGGTGCAGTCGTAACCCTGTCCCCTTTGCAGAAAAGTATCCCCAAAGAATGATGTTTCCACCTCCATGCTTCATGGCTGGGATGGTGTTCTTGTGGTTGTACTCATCCTTCTTCTTCCTCCAAACACGGCGAGTGGCGTTTAGACCAAAAAGCTCTATTTTTGTCTCATCAGACCACATGACCTTCTCCAATTCCTCCTCTGGATCATCCAGATGGTCATTGGCAAACTTCAGACGGGCCTGGACATGCGCTGGCTTGAGCAGGGGGACCTTGCGTGCGCTGCAGGATTTTAATCCATGACGGAGTAGTGTGTTACTAATGGTTTTCTGTGAGACTGTGGTCCCAGCTCTCTTCAGGTCATTGACCAGGTCCTGCCGTGTAGTTCTTACTGGTTGGTAGGTGATCAAATACTTATGTTATGCAATAAAATGCAAATTAATTACTTTAAAATCATACAATGTGATTTTCTGGATTTTTGTTTTAGATTCCGTCTCTCACAGTGAAGTGTACCTATGATAAAAAATTACAGACCTCTACATGCTTTGTAAGTAGGAAAACCTGCAAAAATGGCAGTGTATCAAATACTTGTTTTCCCCACTGTACATATAACCTCAACTACCAACACTGCTGCTACTCTGTTTATTATCCATCCTGATTACATAGTCACTTTTACCCCTACCTACATGTACATATAACCTCAACTACCAACACTGCTGCTACTCTGTTTATTATCTATCCTGATTACAGTCACTTTTACCCCTACCTACATGTACATATAACCTCAACTACCAACACTGCTGCTACTCTGTTTATTATCTATCCTGATTACCTAGTCACTTTTACCCCTACCTACATGTACATATAACCTCAACTACCAACACTGCTGCTACTCTGTTTATTATCTATCCTGATTACCTAGTCACTTTTACCCCTACCTACATGTACATATAACCTCAACTACCAACACTGCTGCTACTCTGTTTATTATCTATCCTGATTACATAGTCACTTTTACCCCTACCTACATGTACATATAACCTCAACTACCAACACTGCTGCTACTCTGTTTATTATCTATCCTGATTACAGTCACTTTTACCCCTACCTACATGTACATATAACCTCAACTACCAACACTGCTGCTACTCTGTTTATTATCTATCCTGATTACCTAGTCACTTTTACCCCTACCTACATGTACATATAACCTCAACTACCAACACTGCTGCTACTCTGTTTATTATCTATCCTGATTACAGTCACTTTTACCCCTACCTACATGTACATATAACCTCAACTACCAACACTGCTGCTACTCTGTTTATTATCTATCCTGATTACCTAGTCACTTTTACCCCTACCTACATGTACATATAACCTCAACTACCAACACTGCTGCTACTCTGTTTATTATCTATCCTGATTACCTAGTCACTTTTACCCCTACCTACATATACATATAACCTCAACTACCAACACTGCTGCTACTCTGTTTATTATCTATCCTGATTACCTAGTCACTTTTACCCCTACCTACATGTACATATAACCTCAACTACCAACACTGCTGCTACTCTGTTTATTATCTATCCTGATTACAGTCACTTTTACCCCTACCTACATGTACATATAACCTCAACTACCAACACTGCTGCTACTCTGTTTATTATCTATCCTGATTACCTAGTCACTTTTACCCCTACCTACATGTACATATAACCTCAACTACCAACACTGCTGCTACTCTGTTTATTATCTATCCTGATTACATAGTCACTTTTACCCCTACCTACATGTACATATAACCTCAACTACCAACACTGCTGCTACTCTGTTTATTATCTATCCTGATTACATAGTCACTTTTACCCCTACCTACATGTACATATAACCTCAACTACCAACACTGCTGCTACTCTGCTTATTATCTATCCTGATTACAGTCACTTTTACCCCTACCTACATGTACATATAACCTCAACTACCAACACTGTTGCTACTCTGTTTATTATCTATCCTGATTACCTAGTCACTTTTACCCCTACCTACATATACATATAACCTCAACTACCAACACTGCTGCTACTCTGTTTATAATCTATCCTGATTACCTAGTCACTTTTACCCCTACCTACATGTACATATAACCTCAACTACCAAC
This sequence comes from Coregonus lavaretus, assembly GCF_964263955.1. Lineage (NCBI taxonomy): Eukaryota > Metazoa > Chordata > Actinopteri > Salmoniformes > Salmonidae > Coregonus > Coregonus lavaretus. Next base: position 16,412 of record NW_028156834.1, read on the forward strand.
ACTGCTGCTACTCTGTTTATTATCTATCCTGATTACCTAGTCACTTTTACCCCTATCTACATGTACATATAACCTCAACTACCAACACTGCTGCTACTCTGTTTATTATCTATCCTGATTACCTAGTCACTTTTACCCCTACCTACATATACATATAACCTCAACTACCAACACTGCTGCTACTCTGTTTATTATCTATCCTGATTACATAGTCACTTTTACCCCTACCTACATGTACATATAACCTCAACTACCAACACTGCTGCTACTCTGTTTATTATCTATCCTGATTACCTAGTCACTTTTACCCCTACCTACATGTACATATAACCTCAACTACCAACACTGCTGCTACTCTGTTTATTATCTATCCTGATTACATAGTCACTTTTACCCCTACCTACATGTACATATAACCTCAACTACCAACACTGCTGCTACTCTGTTTATTATCTATCCTGATTACATAGTCACTTTTACCCCTACCTACATGTACATATAACCTCAACTACCAACACTGCTGCTACTCTGTTTATTATCTATCCTGATTACCTAGTCACTTTTACCCCTACCTACATGTACATATAACCTCAACTACCAACACTGCTGCTACTCTGTTTATTATCTATCCTGATTACATAGTCACTTTTACCCCTACCTACATATAACCTCAACTACCAACACTGCTGCTACTCTGTTTATTATCTATCCTGATTACCTAGTCACTTTTACCCCTACCTACATGTACATATAACCTCAACTACCAACACTGCTGCTACTCTGTTTATTATCTATCCTGATTACCTAGTCACTTTTACCCCTACCTACATGTACATATAACCTCAACTACCAACACTGCTGCTACTCTGTTTATTATCTATCCTGATTACCTAGTCACTTTTACCCCTACCTACATGTACATATAACCTCAACCACCTCGTACCCTCGCACATTGACTCAGTACCGCTAGTCTACTGGATCTAGCCTCGTTATTGTTATCTATTATGTTACTATTTTCTAGTTTTATTTGCTAATTTTCTTACTTTTTAACTCTGCATTTTTGGGAAAGAGCTCGTAAGTAAGCATTTCACAGTCAAGTCTACACCTGTTGTATTCCGTGCATGTGACAAATACAACTTTTTTTATTTGACACACACTGCATGGCCTTGCCATGGCCCTTTAGGATAAAAACAGATTTGAGTCGACACACTTCTACTGTTATCTTTCTACTACAGCTACTGTCTGACAACATACATGATAACACTTCCGTTGTGTTATAGAACTATTCATTAGATTCCTGAACATGTCAGGACAGACCAGATCTCTTTTTAGTCTCTCTCTTTTAGCCTTTCCTACAAACCCTGCATTCACACCCAGGACAGACACTAGGCTCTTCACACCCAGGACAGACACTAGGCTCTTCACACCCAGGACAGACACTAGGCTCTTCACACCCAGGACAGACACTAGGCTCTTCACACCCAGGACAGACACTAGGCTCTTCACACCCAGGACATACACTAGGCTCTTCACACCCAGGACAGACACTAGGCTCTTCACACCCATGACAGACACTAGGCTCTTCACACCCATGACAGACACTAGGCTCTTCACACCCAGGACAGACATAAGGCTATTCACACCCAGGACAGACACTAGGCTCTTCACACCCAGGACAGACATAAGGCTATTCACACCCAGGACAGACACTAGGCTCTTCACACCCAGGACAGACACTAGGCTCTTCACACCCAGGACAGACACTAGGCTCTTCACACCCAGGACAGACACTAGGCTCTTCACACCCAGGACAGACACTAGGCTCTTCACACCCAGGACAGACACTAGGCACTTCACACCCAGGACAGACACTAGGCTCTTCACACCCAGGACAGACACTAGGCTCTTCACACCCAGGACAGACACTAGGCTCTTCACACCCAGGACAGACACTAGGCTCTTCACACCCAGGACAGACACTAGGCTCTTCACACCCAGGACAGACACTAGGCTCTTCACACCCAGGACAGACACTAGGCTCTTCACACCCAGGACAGACACTAGGCTCTTTATTACTTTGTCGGTTCGGTGTGTATGTTAGGTGGCTGTGTGTGTGTGTGTGTATGTTAGGTGGCTGTGTGTGTGTGTAGGTTAGGTGGCGGTGTGTGTGTGTGTGTGTGTGTGTGTGTGTAGGTTAGGTGGCTGTGTGTGTGTGTGTGTGTGTGTGTAGGTTAGGTGGCTGTGTGTGTGTGTGTGTGTGTGTGTGTGTGTGTAGGTTAGGTGGCTGTGTGTGTGTGTGTGTGTAGGTTAGGTGGCTGTGTGTGTGTGTGTAGGTTAGGTGGCTGTGTGTGTGTGTGTGTGTGTGTGTGTGTGTGTGTGTAGGTTAGGTGGCTGTGTGTGTGTGTGTGTGTGTGTGTGTGTGTGTGTGTGTGTGTGTGTGTGTGTGTGTGTGTGTGTGTGTGTGTAGGTTAGGTGGCTGTGTGTGTGTGTGTGTGTAGGTTAGGTGGCTGTGTGTGTGTAGGTTAGGTGGCTGTGTGTGTGTGTGTGTGTGTGTCCTCCCATCCTCCAGGAGGATTCTTAGCAGATCATTATACACTAACCTACACACACTTGAGGAGAGTTGAGAAACAAGGTTAGTATTACTGTCATTGTCAGTTAACATATTAGGTCGAGAACAAGGGGGCATTCGAGTACATGAATGGGCAAGTAACATTATTAACTGAATCAAGTCTGGACCAAGACGTGTGTGTGCGTGTGTGTGTGTAGGTATGGCAGCTTAAAACACATTATGGATGTACAACAACTAGTGAATGGCAGGAGCCGACACTACCTGCCGTTGCTACAGTTAGGTCGTGTGAAACAACAGCACATCCAGGTGAATCGTGACAATGAGGCTCAGGGGGGTAAAGCGAGTAACGCTTAACGACCAACCACAACACACACACGGAAGGAAAATTGTTCTATATCGATACTCACGCTTTTCTTCCGTAGGTGCAGTCCATGTTTCAATAGTCCCGGTAAATCCCGGATCTTCTGCCTGAGCTGAACCTGGTCTCGAGCTCCGGTGTTCCGGTTATTCCACCGCCAGCCACCGACCATACCGTCTTCTCCACCAGGATCCGAGTCGTCCATGTCTGTCTCTCTCAGTCTCTCCAACTCCCGCTCCTCTTCTCTCCTCTCACACACAGACACACCAGCTACGGTTCATCGTCTCTCTCTCTCTCATTCACACACCGACCTGCATCTGTTCAGCAACGAACGAACCGCGCGCCTTAATGACCTTTAGCCGCAGCAGCACGCGACGCTTCTCCACCCATTTCCTCCTCCTCTTCTTCCCTTGGACTATCAGTGTGTGACTGTGTGTTTGTGCGGGGAGGTACTCGCAGAGGAATATCTTTGCATAATTTCCACTTGTCCGTCTGTCAGCAGTCAGACGTAGAGGAGTCATAACACCTCGCTAAACATTTAATACATTGTATGTACATTATCCCAGTTTTTAAATCCTAATCAGAAAAAATTGATAATAATAACACATTTAGGCTACATATCAATGTTGACAAATGAGGGCCAAGCTTATGAATGTTGTATTAAAGAGTTGTCTTTTCTGTGGCATTCAGAAACAAAATGGTGGAAAGGACAGACTGGAGGCTACTTCATTGACTAACCTGCATGTGACTCCAATTTCCATAGGTAAACAAAGGGCCATTAGGCTACACCATCAGGGTGTGAGTGTGTGCATTTTTCTAAACTGAAGTCACCTGACAGTGGGAGAATGTCATGAAGCTATGAAATGTACATTCCACACACAGGTCTCTGTCTCATTCTCTCTCTCTCTAACACACGTACAGGGGTCTAAGTGAATGGGCTGAAGTCAGTGTATAACTGAGATGTCGTGTGTGTGTTATCCAGAGTCTTAATCTCACATAATTGACCCCTTTCATCCACTCAGATTATACTAACACACACACACTTTCTGCTTTATATAAGTGTATTTGGGTGTTTCACCCTCCAAACTCTCTCTGTGTCTCTAAAAGTTGTCAGAGTGCATCCTGGGTAGTGGCTGGTTTGGGTCTCACAACAACTGTGCACAAAGGCTGCATCCCGATTCTTCACACTTCTCCCAAACTATGCACTTGCACCCTCCCTGTCATGGATTTAAAAGCATTGGATTGATTGGTGTAAGCATTGGCTAGAGGGAGCTTCCACTACTGTTAAACCCACGTCAGCTAGTCTTACTGGGGTCCGACATGTAACGAAAAAGGCATTACTATTAAAATTCCCTGCAGGTGACTGTTATCAGCATCTCACAACCCAGAGCTGCACACTCCACTCCCCCACCCCCCACAACCAGAGCCTGAGAGTCTAGGGGGCACCATAAACCTGCCTCTCAAACTCTCTTTGACCTGTGTGACCTGTGCCCTGATAGGTTGCTAGGGAGGTTACTAGGGGCCGGACATCTGCCCATCCTCCTGACTCTGCAGGTCACACAGTACTGTCAGTCTCCCTCAAGCAGTGGCAGAGAGCAACATCTCTGTCTCTACACTACTTGCAATCTACATCAAGCAGTGGCAGAGAGCAACATCTCTGTCTCTACAATACTTGCAATCTACCTCAAGCAGTGGCAGAGAGCAACATCTCTGTCTCTACAATACTTGCAATCTACCTCAAGCAGTGGCAGAGAGCAACATCTCTGTCTCTACAATACTTGCAATCTACATCAAGCAGTGGCAGAGAGCAACATCTCTGTCTCTACAATACTTGCAATCTACATCAAGCAGTGGCAGAGAGCAACATCTCTGTCTCTACAATACTTGCAATCTACATCAAGCAGTGGCAGAGAGCAACATCTCTGTCTCTACAATACTTGCAATCTACCTCAAGCAGTGTCAGAGAGCAACATCTCTGTCTCTACAATACTTGCAATCTACCTCAAGCAGTGGCAGAGAGCAACATCTCTGTCTCTACAATACTTGCAATCTACCTCAAGCAGTGTCAGAGAGCAACATCTCTGTCTCTACAATACTTGCAATCTACCTCAAGCAGTGGCAGAGAGCAACATCTCTGTCTCTACAATACTTGCAATCTACCTCAAGCAGTGGCAGAGAGCAACATCTCTGTCTCTACAATACTTGCAATCTACCTCAAGCAGTGTCAGAGAGCAACATCTCTGTCTCTACAATACTTGCAATCTACCTCAAGCAGTGGCAGAGAGCAACATCTCTGTCTCTACAATACTTGCAATCTACCTCAAGCAGTGGCAGAGAGCAACATCTCTGTCTCTACACTACTTGCAATCTACATCAAGCAGTGGCAGAGAGCAACATCTCTGTCTCTGTCCAGCTACAACTGGACTCACTCATACCTCCGGACTGGTGGGACGGTGTGCATGTCCAAAGTGAGTTGTATGACGTGTATATTGTTCTTCATAGTTACTACTATTGTCCTCTGAGTTGACTGTGTGATGTCATACTCTGTAGGTGGCATATGCAATATATACAGTCCTTTCTGCTATATTCTGCTATATTCTGTATCTGTGACTTTGTGCCCTGGTGTACTCATTCGGTATGTGTGTATTCATTACCTCTCTTTTTCTGTCCATTACAGAACCACTACCATTCCACTATCTTTCCCACTTTTCTTCCCCATGTACATCCCATGTTCATCTTCCTCAGTGTGTTTAAATAAAGTTCCCGTGTGTGTTAACTCTTGGGCTTCTTTTATTCCCCTCTAACCTCTAACCGGGGGGGGGGGGGCGGTGTCAGTGAGTCACAAGCCAGTAAAATACGTAGAGCCGGGTCGCTCTCTTTCATGGTCCATCGTCTCACGGGATTTGTGACTTTGTTGACATCACTACAGCATGGTCGGCCCACAGAGACCACACAGGGTACTTTCCACACTGCCCACCTGCAGTCCGGTGGAGTACGGCTCCGGGGGGATCCAGTGGACTACAGCCATGTGGATTACACCCCCTATGGGAGCCCCACGCCCGCCGACGGTGCAATATGGAACCTATGGGCCCTCTCCTCCACCTGTGGGATACTACTCAGCACCAGGTGAGGCTGCATCCCCAACAACCCAGAGTGTGGATTATTCTTCTACGTTGGAGTGCCAGGGAGTTGCAGTCGCCGCATACCTCACATGGTGTACAGGAAGCACGTTTTGTCGTATTGAGAAGAATATACAGTCTTCTTGGCGTTATGCAACAGAAGACCAGATCCCGGGCTTCCTCCTGTCAGGGGAGCCTCTCCAACAGGTTGCCGTGGAGAACTTGGGACAGTCATAGGGAGTAACATCAGTACCGTTGCCAGGTGTGACTGTGACCATCGGGCGTAACTATATGACCTCTCCCGCCCCGGCACCATTGTCGGCATGGCTACGACTGAGACCGGGCAGGGACACGTCATGTCCTCGGCCCCCGCTGGTCCTCAGAAGTCGTCTGCTACGGAGACTGAGCCCACACTAGATGTCATTCCCATTCTACCCTCCACTGCTGTGGAGTCTGGGGGAACCCTCTCCCCAGCTCGGGCGGCTTATGTGATTCCAGCAGCATCGCCACGGTAGTGAGTCTACGTTGCTGACTGGACCCTGTTCCTCACAGCCACCAGATCATCACCAGCCAGAGATACCTGGCGAGCCGTCACCAGCTGACTGGACCCTGTTCCTCACAGCCACCAGATCATCACCAGCCAGAGATACCTGGCGAGCCGTCACCAGCTGACTGGACCCTGTTCCTAACAGCCACCAGATCATCACCAGCCAGAGATACCTGGCGAGCCGTCACCAGCTGACTGGACCCTGTTCCTCACAGCCACCAGATCATCACCAGCCAGAGATACCTGGCGAGCCGTCACCAGCTGACTGGACCCTGTTCCTCACAGCCACCAGATCATCACCAGCCAGAGATACCTGGCGAGCCGTCACCAGCTGACTGGACCCTGTTCCTAACAGCCACCAGATCATCACCAGCCAGAGATACCTGGCGAGCCGTCACCAGCGACAGAAGCCCTGCCTGCCTCTGACTCTCTGCCTGTCCCTGCACTAGGGGACCCTCCAGCAGCAGAGGCCCTGTCTGCCTCTGACTCTGCCTCTCCCTGCACTAGGGGACCCTCCAGCAGCAGAGGCCCTGTCTGCCTCTGACTCTGCCTCTCCCTGCACTAGGGGACCCTCCAGCAGCAGAGGCCCTGTCTGCCTCTGACTCTGCCTCTCCCTGCACTAGGGGACCAGCTACTGACAGTACAGCTTCACCTGACCACCTGACCCAGCTCCAGTCCTGGTCCTGCCCAGCGTGCACCACCTGACCCAGCTCCAGTCCTGGTCCTGCCCAGCGTGCACCACCTGACCCAGCTCCAGTCCTGGTCCTGCTGCCACTGGACTCAACCCCAGACGTGGCAGGGTCCGCCTCAGTTGGAGCGCTTACGCCGCCAGACCTTCTCTCCTTTTGCTGGGGCACAGCCCACCTCTGTGGGGGAACCCACGCCGTGCCTGCGCTCCTCTGCTGGGGCCTGGCCTGCCTCTGTGGGGGAACCCACGCCGTGCCTGCGCTCCTCTGCTGGGGCCTGGCCTGCCTCTGTGGGGGAACCCACGCCGTGCCTGCGCTCCTCTGCTGGGGCCTGGCCTGCCTCTGTGGGGGAACCCACGCCGTGCCTGCGCTCCTCTGCTGGGGCCTGGCCTGCCTCTGTGGGGGAACCACCGCTGGGCCTGCTCTCCTCCCGGCCCTGGACACGAGGGTCCTCCTGGCCCGCCTCTGTGGGAGCCTTGGGCCCAGTGGGCTTTAGACTGAAATTACAGCAGAGAATTCCTTTTTTTTGTAAACATGCTGCTCATATTTAGGGGTTGCTGTTAAAATTCCCTGCAGGTGACTGTTATCGGCACCTCACAACCCAGAGCTGCACACTCTACTCCCCATCCCCCATGACTGGAGCCCGAGAGTCTGGGAGGAGAGTGAGACGGAAAGAGACTAGAGGAGGAAAACACACACCGTCCTCTCAGGTCTTGGGGTCAGTTCTGCTGTGGGAGGTGCAGAGCTGCAGTCTCTCTCTTTGACCAGCAGATGTCCCTCCCCCACTGCATGGTTCAAAGTCACGTACGGTTATTTTCCCATCATTGTAAAATGGTAAAATGCTTCATCGCCCTCTAGCAGTCGTGCTGATGTTTTATTTACTGTGATCTAAAAGGCTAAACTGATCCTAGATCAGCACTCCTATCCTGAAACGACACCACGGTTGTAGGCCTGATAACCAACAATGACCAGTCAGCCAATAGGGAGGGGGGTAAGTGAACTGGCATTGTGGTGTCATGACAACAACCTCTCCCTCAACGTCAGCAAAACAAAGGAGTTGATTGTCGACTTCAGGAAGGAGAAGAGGGAACGCGCCCTGATCCACATCAGCAGTGGAGAGAGTCAGCACTTTTAAGTTCCTCTGCATCCACATCACAGAGGACTTGACATGGACCAACAACACCACCACTCTTGTCAAGAGGGCGCAACAGCGTCTCTACTTCCTAAGGCGGCTGAAGAAATTCGGCATGCTGCCCCCGGGTCCTCTCCTGATACTACCGCTGCATTATAGAGTGCGTCCTGACCGGTTG